>NW_027039044.1:0-15000 GCF_034236695.1 Oncorhynchus nerka
ATATATATGTGTGTGTCTATTAAATGAGTTGTGACAAGTTGTAAGAGATGAGTTCTGGAGTTCTAAGATCTAATACTGTTGACAAGACAACAATTTCCTGTTTGTGTCTCTCTCTCATAGATAAAGCCTTGCTGTACACACACACACACACACCACACACACACACACACACACACACACACACACACACACACACACACACACACACACACACACACACACAGTGTTGTATAATTTGGACTGGGTGAGTTGTGTTTTGATGTTGTTGAGCAGGTGTTCCATTAAAGATGTAACGCTCCACCAGATGAGTCAGTACACATTATCTACCTGAATCTCCTGGTGTGTGTGAGTGTGTGTGTGTGTGTGTGTGTGTGTGTGTGTGTGTGTGTGTGTGTGTGTGTGTGTGTGTGTGTGTGTGTGTGTGTGTGTGTGTGTGGGGTGGCAGCTTCCTACTGGTTAGTAGAGTACCAGAGAGTAGAGAGTACACAGAACACACAGAACACAAAGAACACAGAACACGAAAACAGAACCACACAGAAAACACAGAACACATATAACACACAGAACACATAGAACACGCTACACATAGAACACACAGAACACATAGAACACACTACACATAGAACACACTAAACATAGAACACACAGAATATATAGAACACACAGAGCACATAGAACACTTTTTCCCCCACCTTTATTTAACTAGGTAGGCTATTTGAGAACAAGTTCTCATTTACAACTGGGACCTGGCCAAGCTAAAGCACAGCAGTTCGGCACAGAGTTACACATGGAATAAACAAATATACAGTCAATAATACAGTAGAAAAAAAGAAAAGTGCAAATGAGGTAGGATAAGGGAGTTAAAGGCAATAAATAGGCCATAGTGGCGAAGTAATTATAATATAGCAATTAAACACTGGAATGGTAGATGTGCAGAAAATTCATGTGCAAGTAGAGATACTGGGGTGCAAAGGAGCAAGATAAATAAATAAATACAGTGTGGGGATGAGGTAGTTGGATGGGCTGTTTACAGATGGGCTATGTACAGGTGCAGAGATCTGTGAGCTGCTCTGATTTTTGCAGTTCATTCCAGTCATTGGCAGCAGAGAACTGGAAGGAAAGACGGCCAAAGGAGGAATTGGCTTTGGGGTTGACCAGTGAGATATACCTGCTGGAGCGCGTGCTACGGTTGGGTGCTGCTATAGTGACCAGTGAGCTGAGATAAGGCAGGGCTTTACCTAGCAGATACTTGTAGATGCTATTTTATAGATGACATAGCCAAAGTCGAGGATCGGTAGAGTCAGTTTTATGAGTGTATGTTTGGCAGCATGAGTGAAGGATGCTTTGTTGTGAAATAGGAAGCCGATTCTAGATTTAAGTTTGGATTGGAGATGCTTAATGTGTGTCTGGAAGGAGAGTTTACAGTCTAGCCAGACACCTAGGTATTTGTAGTTGTCCACATATTCTAAGTCAGAACTGTCCAGAGTAGTGATGCTGGATGGACGGGCAGGTGCTGGCAGTGATCGGTAAAGAGCATGCATTTAGTTTTACTTGCATTTAAGAGCAGTTGGAGGCCATGGAAGGAGAGTTGTAATGGCATTGAAGCTCATCTGGAGGTTAGTTATTAACACAGTGTCCAAAGAAGGGCCAGAAGTGTACAGAATGTTGTCGTCTGAGTGGAGGTGGATCAGAGAATCACCAGCAGCGAGAGCAACATCATTGATATATACAGAGAAAAGAGTTGGCCCAAGAATTTAAACCTGTTTGCACCTCCATAGAGACTGCAAGAGGTCCGGACAACAGGCCCTCCGATTTGACACACTGAACTCTATCAGAGAAGTAGTTGGTGAACCAGGCGAAGCAGTCATTTGAGAAGCCAAGGCTGTTGAGTCTGCCGATGAGGATGTTGTGATTGACAGAGTCGAAAGCCTTGGCCAGGTCGATGAAGACGGCTGCACAGTACTGTCCCTTATCGATGGTGGTTATGATGTCATTTAGGACCTTGAGCGTGGCTGAGGTGCACCCATGACCAGCTCTGAAACCAGATTGCATAGCGGAGAAGTTAGAGTGGGATTCAAAATGGTCGGTAATCTGTTTGTTGACTTGTCTTTCGAAGACCTTAGAAAGGCAGGGCAGGATAGATATAGGTCTGTAGCAATTTGGGTCTTGAGTGTCTCCCCCTTTGAAGAGGGGGATGACCGCGGCAGCTATCCAATCTTTGGGAATCTCAGATGATACAAAAGAGAGGTTGAGCAGGCTAGTAACAGGGGTGGCAACAATTTTGGCAGATAATTCTGAAAAGAGGCAGATTGTCTATCGCCTGTGATTAT
Organism: Oncorhynchus nerka; assembly: GCF_034236695.1. NCBI lineage: Eukaryota > Metazoa > Chordata > Actinopteri > Salmoniformes > Salmonidae > Oncorhynchus > Oncorhynchus nerka. The sequence continues at coordinate 2,331 of NW_027039044.1, forward strand.
TATTATTTGATTTGCAGTAGTTTATGTGTCGGGGGGCTAGGGTCAGTTTGTTATATCTGGAGTCCACCTGGCCGTGCTGCTGCTCCAGTTTCAACTGTTCTGCCTGTGATTATTATTATTTGATTTGCAGTAGTTTATGTGTCGGGGGGCTAGGGTCAGTTTGTTATATCTGGAGTCCACCTGGCCGTGCTGCTGCTCCAGTTTCAACTGTTCTGCCTGTGATTATTATTATTTGATTTGCAGTAGTTTATGTGTCGGGGGGCTAGGGTCAGTTCGTTATATCTGGAGTACACCTGGCCGTGCTGCTGCACCAGTTTCAACTGTTCTGCCTGTGATTATTATTATTTGACCATGCTGGTCATTTATGAACATTTGAACATCTTGGCCATGTTCTGTTATAATCTCCACCCGGCACAGCCAGAAGAGGACTGGCCACCCCACATAGCCTGGTTCCTCTCTAGGTTTCTTCCTAGGTTTTGGCCTTTCTAGGGAGTTTTTCCTAGCCACCGTGCCTCTACACCTGCATTGCTTGCTGTTTGGGGTTTTAGGCTGGGTTTCTGTACAGCACTTTGAGATATCAGCTGATGTACGAAGGGCTATATAAATAAATTTGATTTGAGTTGATTTAATTTAGCCCGTCTGATTTGTAAAGGTTCAGGTTTTGCAGCTCTTTAAGAACATCACCTGACTGGTTTTGGGTGAAGGAGAAATTGGGGAAGACTTGGGCGAGTTGCTGTGGGGGGTGCAGTGCTGTTGACCGGGGTAGGGGTAGCCAGGTGGAATGCATGACCAGCCGTAGAAAAATGCTGATTGAAAGTCTCCATTATCGTGGATTTATCGGTAGTGACAGTGTTTCCTAGCCTCAGTGCAGTGGGCAGCTGGGAGGAGGTGCTCTTAATCTCCATGGACTTTACAGTGTCCCAGGAGGAGGTCCTCTTATTCTCCATGGACTTTACAGTGTCCCAGGAGGAGGTCCTCTTATTCTACATGGACTTTACAGTGTCCCAGGAGGAGGTCCTCTTATTCTCCATGGACTTTACAGTGTCCCAGGAGGAGGTCCTCTTATTCTCCATGGACTTTACAGTGTCCCAGGAGGAGGTGCTCTTATTCTCCATGGACTTTACAGTGTCCCAGGAGGAGGTCCTCTTATTCTCCATGGACTTTACAGTGTCCCAGGAGGAGGTGTTCTTATTCTCCATGGACTTCACAGTGTCCCAGAGGAGGTGCTCTTATTCTCCATGGACTTTACAGTGTCCCAGGAGGAGGTCCTCTTATCTCCATGGACTTTACAGTGTCCCAGGAGGAGGTGTTCTTATTCTCCATGGACTTTTACAGTGTCCCAGGAGAGGTCCTCTTATTCTCCATGGACTTTAGTGTCCCAGGAGGAGGTCCTTATTCTCCATGGACTTTACAGTGTCCCAGAGAGGTCCTCTTATTCTCCATGGACTTTAGTGTCTACAGAACTTTTTGAGCTTGTGCTACAGGATGTATTTCTGCTTGAAAAAGCCTTAGCTTTCCTAACTGCCTGTGTATATTTGTTCCTGACCTCACAGGGGTTATTCGATGCTAATGCAGGTCGCCACAGGATGTTTTTGTGCTGGTCAAGTCTGGCAGTCAGGTCTGGAGAGAACCAAGGGCAGTCAGGTCTGAAGAGAACCAAGGGCAGTCAGGTCTGAAGAGAACCAAGGGCAGTCAGGTCTGAAGAGAACCAAGGGCAGTCAAGTCTGAAGAGAACCAAGGGCAGTCAAGTCTGAAGAGAACCAAGGGCTATATCTGTTCCTGGTTCTACATCTTTTGAAAGGGGCTTATTTAAGATGGTGAAGAAAGCACCAGGCCTCTACTGACGGGATGAGGTCTGTTTCATACTCTCTCAGGTGAGAAGACAAGTGCAGGGTTAGTGCGTGTGTGTGTGTGTGTGTGTGTGTGTGTGTGTGTGTGTGTGTGTGTGTGTGTGTGTGTGTGTGTGTGTGTGTGTGTGTGTGTGTGTGTGTGTGTGTGTGTGTGTGTGTGTGTGTGTGTGTTATTGTGTTCTGCATTCATTATTAACTAGTTGATCACAGGAGAAATTCTGAATAATAATTCTGTATTCTATTTATACAGCTGTAACATGAAAGAGAGAGGAGAATACACACTGAGAAAACACACACACACACACTGAGAAACACACACACACACACACTGAGAAACACACACACACACTGAGAAACTGAGAAACACACACACACACACTGAGAAACACACACACACACACTGAGAAAACACACACACACTGAGAAACACACAGACACACTGAGAAACACACACACACACACACACTGAGAAACACACACAAACACTGAGAAACACACACACACACACACACACACACACACACACACACACACACACACACACACACACACACACACTGAGAAACACACACACACACACACACACACTGAGAAACACACACACACACTGAGAAACAAACACACACACACACACACACACACACACTGAGAAACACACACACACACACACACACACACACACACACTGAGAAACACACACACACACACACACTGAGAAACAAACACACACACTGAGAAACACACGCACACACACTGAGAAACAAACACACACACTGAGAAACACACACACACTGAGAAACACACACACACACTGAGAAACAAACACACACACTGAGAAACACACACACACACACTGAGAAACACACACACACACACACACACACGAGAAACAAACACACACACTGAGAAACAAACACACACACACTGAGAAACAAACACACACACACACTGAGAAACACACACACACACTGAGAAACACACACACACACTGAGAAACACACACACACACACACACACACTGAGAAACACACACACTGAGAAACACACACACACACTGAGAAACACACACACACTGAGAAACACACACAGACACCAAATTACACCAACAGTGGTTCTGAAGTTTTCTCTGTTTATCTTCTGATTCATTAGGAATTCTGTCAGATGTTGTTTTTGAAGAGTTTGGCTCAGCCTCATTGTCCTGTTTATGTATATGAATGTGTGTGTGTGCGAGCGTGTGTGCGTGCGTGAGTGCGTGCGTGCGTGCGTGCGTGCGTGCGTGCGTGCGTGCGTGTGTGTGTGTGTGTGTGTGTGTGTGTGTGTGTGTGTGTGTGTGTGTGTGTGTGTGTGTGTGTGTGTGTGTGTGTGTGTGTGTGTAATTAGATGGTAATTTATGGAGTCCCGAGGGTACGTTTACAAAAAATCAGAAAGATTCTCGACTACATTTTGACATCTTGTTTTTATTCTTTCTCGTCTCTTCTGTTTCCCTTCCCTCTGTCTTCTCCTTTCCCTCTGTCTTCTCTCTTCTCTCTCTCTCTTCCTCTGTCTTCTCTTCTCTCTGTCTTCTCTCTTCTCTCTGTCTTCTCTCTTCTCTCTGTCTTCTCTCTTCCCTCTGTCTTCCCTTCTCTCTGTCTTCTCCTTTCCTCTGTCTTCTCTCTTCTCTCTGTCTTCTCTCTTCCCTCTGTCTTCTCCCTTCTCTCTGTCTTCTCCTTTCCCTCTGTCTTCTCTCTTCTCTCCGTCTTCTCCCTTCCCTCTGTCTTCTCCCTTCCCCTCTGTCTTCTCCCTTCCTCTGTCTTCTCCCTTCACTCTCTCTTCTCCCTTCCTCTCTCTTTTCTCCCTTCCTCTGTCTTCTCTCTTCCCTCTGTCTTCTCCCTTCGCTCTGTCTTCTCCCTTCCTCTGTCTTCTCTCTGTGTTCTTTCTATTTCATTAACTCTGTGTCTCAGAGTTAGTGCTCTCTCTTCTCTGTCTTCTCCCTTCTCTCCCTCTGTGTCTTCTCTCTCTTCTGCCTCTCCCTTCTCTGTCTTCTCCTTCTCTCCCTCTCTCTCTCTATGTCTCTCTCTCTTCTGCCTTCTCTCTTCTCTCTCCCTTCTCTCTGTCACCTCTCTGTGTTCTTTCTCTTTCATGAACTGGGTCCTCTGTGTCTCAGAGTTAGAGTGCTCTCTTCTCTCTGTCTTCTCCCTTCCATCTGTCTTCTCCCTTCTCTGTGTCTTTCTCTCTTCTGCCTTCTCTCTTCTCTCTGCCTTCTCTCTGCCTTCTGTCTTCTCTCTGTCTTCTCTCTGCCTTCTCTCTGTCTTCTCTGCCTTCTCTCTGCCTTCTCTCTGTCTTCTCTCTGTCTTCTCTCTGCCTTCTCTGTCTTCTCTCTGCCTTCTCTCTGCCTTCTCTCTGTCTTCCCCTGTCCTCTCTCCTTCTATAACGACACAGGGCGAGACCCAGATGCAGACACAGGAGGCAGATGGTTCGAGTCTCTGATATTTATTGAACAACAAGGGGCAGGCAACAGGCAGGTCGAGGACAGGCATGAGTTCATAAACCAGGTCAGAGTTCCAAACGGCAGGCAAGAGGTCAGGTCGGTGGGCTTAGTGTCAAGGCAGGCTGAATGGTCAGGTCGGTGGGCTTAGTGTCAGGGCAGGCTGAATGGTCAGGTCGGTGGGCTTAGTGTCAAGGGGCAGGCCAAGAGGTCAGAACCGGGAGGACTAGAAAACAAAGACTATGAAAACCAGTAACCCCAAAACCCTGCTGGGTAAGCTTAACAAAGACGAACTGGCAACAAACAGAATAAATACAGGAGGAATAATGGGGGAGATGGATGACACCTGGAGGGGGTGGAGACAATCACAATGACAGGTGAAACAGATCAGGGTGTGACAGATGAAGCTGTTGGTCCTGGACAGACTGCTGGGACAGGACAGTCCCTACCCCCGTTGGAGATGAAGCTGTTGGTCCTGGACAGACCGCTGGGACAGGACAGCCCCTACCCCGTTGGAGATGAAGCTGTTGGTCCTGGACAGACCGCTGGGACAGTACAGCCCCTACTCCCACGTTGGAGATGAAGCTGTTGGTCCTGGACAGACCGCTGGGACAGGACAGCCCCTACTCCCCACGTTGGAGATGAAGCTGTTGGTCCTGGACAGACCGCTGGGACAGGACAGCCCCTACTCGCACGTTGGAGATGAAGCTGTTGGTCCTGGACAGACCGCTGGGACAGGACAGCCCCTACTCCCACGTTGGAGCTGAAGCTGTTGGTCCTGACAGACCGCTGGGACAGGGACAGCCCCTACTCCCACGTTGGAGATGAAGCTGTTGGTCCTGGACAGACCGCTGGGACAGGACAGCCCCTACTCCCACGTTGGAGATGAAGCTGTTGGTCCTGAACAGACCGCTGGGACAGGACAGCCCCTACTCCCACATTGAGATGAAGCTGCTGGTCCTGGACAGACCGCTGGGACAGTACAGCCCTACTCCCACGTTGGAGATGGCTGTTGGTCCTGGACAGACCGCTGGGACAGGACAGCCCCTACTCCCCGTTGGAGATGAAGCTGTTGGTCCTGGACAGACCGCTGGGACAGTACAGCCCCTACTCCCCCGTTGAGATGAAGCTGTTGGTCCTGAACAGACCGCTGGGACAGGGACAGCCCCTACTCCCCCGTTGGAAGCTTCGACTCAACCACAGACTGACGGGCCGGGTCCGGATGGATGAGGATGGGGGCTGTAGTGAACTGCTGTTTGTGTCCACAATGCCCTGTCAACAGCTGGGGACCATGTGAACGGTACCTGGGAGAAGTGAATGCAGAGAGGGGAGCCGCCAGGTGCTGTAGCCCCGAATGAAATGGCAGTAGAAAATGAGAAAACCCCAGGAACCGTTGTAGCTGCACCCTGGACGGGGTTGGGGCCAATCCACCACCGCCTCACCTTACAGGATCCATCTGGACATTCCCTTCAGCGATGACGTATCCCAGAAAGGAGATAGTAGAGCGTTGAAAATCGCACTTCTCAAACAACTGATTCTCCAGGAGGTGCTGATGTCACGACTTCCGTGGAAGTCCCCTGCCTGTTCGGGCGGTGTCGGGCGGTCGTCGTCACCGTCCTACTAGCCGCTACCGATCCCTTTTCGTTTGTCTGTTGGTTTTGTCTTATTAGTTTCACCTGTGTGTATTTTAGTTTAATGAGCTTCCCTATATGTAGTAGTTTGTCCCGCCCTTATTTTGTGCGGGATTGTTTTTTGTTACTCTGTTGGATGTGGTTTTCCTGTTTGTATTCTCCGGACTGTTTGGTCCTGTGTTTTGGTCTGGTCTGTTCTATGCGCCCTGTATGTTGGCGTGACCGTTTTTTGGCCGAAGAATAAATCACGATTTACTGAACCCTGCTCTCTGCGCCTGATTCCAACCCACCACTCCTAGTATCCCGTGACAGCTGAAGGACTTGTCGGACATGGAGAATGTGTTCTAGTATCCCGTGACAGCTGAAGGACTTGTCGGACATGGAGAATGTGTTCTAGTATCCCCGTGACAGCTGAAGGACTTGTCGGACATGGAGAATGTGTTCTAGTATCCCGTGACAGCTGAAGGACTTGTCGGACATGGAGAATGTGTTCTAGTATCCCGTGACAGCTGAAGGACTTGTCGGACATGGAGAATGTGTTCTAGTATCCCGTGACAGCTGAAGGACTTGTCGGACATGGAGAATGTGTTCTAGTATCCCGTGACAGCTGAAGGACTTGTCGGACATGGAGAATGTGTTCTAGTATCCCGTGACAGCTGAAGGACTTGTCGGACATGGAGAATGTGTTCTAGTATCCCGTGACAGCTGAAGGACTTGTCGGACATGGAGAATGTGTTCTAGTATCCCGTGACAGCTGAAGGACTTGTCGGACATGGAGAATGTGTTCTAGTATCCCGTGACAGCTGAAGGACTTGTCGGACATGGAGAATGTGTTCTAGTATCCCGTGACAGCTGAAGGACTTGTCGGACATGGAGATTCTTGGGCAGAAAGAGAGAAAACAAGGACGTCGTCGAGGTAGACGAACACAAACGATTCAACATGTCCCGGAGCACATCGCTTACCGGGGCCTAGAAAACAGCAGGAGCGTTGGTGAGCCCAAACGGCATGACCAGGTACTCATCATGTCCACGGGCAGTGTTGAAGGCCGTCTTCCACTCGTCTCCCTCGCGGATCCGAACAAGGTGGTAGTTGTCAGAACGATGTAAGAACGATGCGGAGGAAGAGAGGTAGCAATGAAAACCTCCAGGAGATCCTGGTACTCTGCAGGAATGGCAGGGGAATCCGAGGCTTTACTTATGCCTGGAGGAGGATGTCCCTGGGGAGGCTGGGCCACCTGGGGAGGCTGGGCCGCCTTTGAGGCTGCACCGCCTGGGGAGGCTGCGCCGCCTGGGGAGGCTGGGCCGCCTGGGGAGCCTGGGCCGCCTGGGGAGGCTGGGCCGCCTGGGCCGCCTGGGGAGGCTGGGCCGGCTGGGGAGGCTGCGCCGCCTGGGGAGGCTGGGCCGCCTGGGGAGGCTGCGCCGCCTGGGGAGGCTGGGCCGCCTGGGGAGGCTGCGCCGCCTGGGGAGGCTGCGCCGCCTTAAGGCAATGTTGAACCCGTGGTCCAGTCAATAACGGGGTTGTGCTTCTCTAGCCATGAGAATCCCAAAACAACTGGGACGTGTGGAGATTCGATAGGGAGAAGCTCATCGCCTGATACCCTGCAGGTTAATGGGAACTGTGCTGTGCGTGACCTTGCCAATGAAGCCGTCCAGTGCTCTGGCTTCCATGGAAATGGAGAAGAGTTGTGTGGGGATATCTAGCTCAGATACTAGGGTAGTGTCCATACAACTCTCATGGGAATGGAGAAGAGTTGTGTGGGGATATCTAGCTCAGATACCAGGGTAGTGTCCATACAACTCCCATGGGCCCCAGAGTCGATGAGCACCAGGAGAGACTTAGACCGGTCACCCACAGCAGAATAACAGAAAAGGGAGTACTGGTACTGGGAGTTAGAAAACCAACAGTCTGGCCCACCAGCGTACTGCTCCTACTGATGAGCCTGGTCTTTTGACTGGGCAGGTGGCTATATAATTCCCTGCAGCACCACAATACAGACAACAGTTGGAGCTTAGCCTTCGTGAACATTCCTCAGGCGATAATCTAGCTCCGCCCAGTTACATAGATATAGACATAGAGTTACATAGATATAGACATACAGTTACATAGATATAGACATAGAGTTACATAGATATAGATATACAGTTACATATATATAGATATACAGTTACATAGATATAGATATACAGTTACATAGATATAGATATACAGTTACATATATATAGATATACAGTTACATAGATATAGATATACAGTTACATAGATATAGATATACAGTTACATAGATATAGATATACAGTTACATAGATATAGATAATAAGTAGATAATAAAAATAAAAGTGAAATAAAAATTAGAAAGTGTTGTAATAAACATTAAAAAGTGTTGTAACGATGTACAAATAGTGAAGTACAAATTTTCATCCTCCTCTCGACCTTCATCCCCTCCTCTCTAACTTCATCCCCTCCTCTCTACCTTCATCCTCCTCTCCATCTTCACCCCTCCTCTCTACATTCATCCCCTCCTCTCTCTCTTCATCCCACTCCTCTCCAACTTCATCCCCTCCTCTCTATCTTCATCCTCCTCTCCATCTTCATCCCCTCCTCTCTAACTTCATCCCCTCCTCTCTATCTTCATCCCCTCCTCTACCTTCATCCCCTCCTCTCTACCTTCATCCCCTCCTCTCTACCTCTATCCCCATCCTCTCTATCTTCATCCCCTCCTCTACCTTCATCCCCTCCTCTCTATCTTCATCCTCCTCTCTACCTTCATCCCCTCCTCTACCTTCATCCCTCCTCTCTATCTTCATCCCCTCCTCTCCATCTTCTTCATCCTCCTCTCTAATTTCATCCCCTCCTCTCTATCTTCATCCCCTCCTCTACCTTCATCCCCTCCTCTCTACCTTCCTCCCCTCCTCTACCTTCATCCCCCTCCTCTCTATCTTCATCCCCTCCCTCTATCTTCATCTCTCCTCTCTACCTTCATCCCCCTCCTTTCTATCTTCATCCCTCCTCTCTACCTTCATCCCTCCTCTCTATCTTCATCCCCTCCTCTCTATCTTCATCCCCTCCTCTCTATCTTCATCTCTCCTCTCTACCTTCATCCCCTCCTTTCTATCTTCATCCCCTCCTCTCTACCTTCATCCTCCTCTCTATCTTCATCCCCTCCTCTCTATCTTCATCCCCCCTCCTCTCTATCTTCATCCCACTCCTCTCTACTTTTCCTCCCCTCCTCTCTACCTTCATCCCTCCTCTCTATCTTCATCCCACTCCTCTCTACCTTCATCCCCTCCTCTCTACCTTCATCCCCTCCCTCTACCTTCATCCCCTCCTCTCTATTTTCATCCCCTCTTCTCTACCTTCATCCCCTCCCTCTACCTTCATCCCCTCCTCTCTATCTTCCTCCTCAGTATTGCCCTGATGGGCTGAAACCAGGTCTCTGATATACTACAGCTACAGAGTTCAACAGGACTAATATCTTCAGTGTGTCTGTGGATCATCAATCCTGTTCTATAGATGAGGCTCGATATGTGTCTGTGTCTTTGTCTGTCTATCTGTGTGTGTGTGTGTGTGTGTGTGTGTGTGTGTGTGTGTGTGTGTGTGTGTGTGTGTGTGTGTGTGTGTGTGTGTGTGTGTGTGTGTCTGGCTAGGGACAACAATAACAGTGAGATGTGGGTCAGGGGCTGGTGTTGTTGTTGCCGTTGGCTACGAGGCTGGCTATATTGTTTGTGTGCGGTCAAGCGTGTGTGTTGTTAGAGAGGGACAGAAACACACACTAAGACTAGTATACACACACATGATACACACACATAAGACTAGTCACACACATGAAGACTAGTATACACACACATGACTAGTCACACACACTAAGACTAGTATACACACACATGACTAGTCACACACATGACTAGACTAGTATACACACACATGACTAGTCACTACACACTAAGACTAGTATACACACATGACTAGTCACACACACATGACTAGTCACACACACTAAGGCTAGTATACACACACACATGACTAGTCACACACACATGACTAGTCACACACACTAAGACTAGTATACACACACATGACTAGTCACACACACATGACTAGTCACACACACTAAGACTAGTATACACACACATGACTAGTATACACACACATGACTAGTATACACACACATGACTAGTATACACACACATGACTAGTCACACACACTAAGACTAGTACACACACACATGACTAGTCACACACACTAAGACTAGTATACACACACATGACTAGTCACACACACTAAGACTAGTATACACACACATGACTAGTCACACACACTAAGACTAGTCACACACACATGACTAGTCACACACACTAATACTAGTATACACACACATGACTAGTATACACACACATGACTAGTATACACACACATGACTAGTCACACACACTAAGACTAGTATACACACACATGACTAGTCACACACACTAAGACTAGTATACACACACATGACTAGTATACACACACATGACTAGTATACACACACATGACTAGTCACACACACATGACTAGTATACACACACATGACTAGTCACACACACACTACATGACTAGTCACACACACATGACTACAAACACATGACTAGTATACACACACATGACTAGTATACACACACTAAGACTAGTGATAGTCACACACATGACTAGTATACACACACATGACTAGTCACACACACTAAGACTAGTATACACACACATGACTAGTGACTAGTCACACACACATGACTAGTATATACACACACACACACATGACTAGTCAAACACACTAAGACTAGTATACACACATATGACTAGTCACTAAGACACACATATGAAGACTAGTATACACACACATGACTAGTCACACACACTAAGACTAGTATACACACACATGACTAGTCACACACACTAAGACTAGTATACACACACTAAGACTAGTATACACACACATGACTAGTATACACACACATGACTAGTCACACACACATGACTAGTCACACACACTAAGACTAGTATACACACACTAAGACTAGTATACACACACATGACTAGTCACACACACTAAGACTAGTATACACACACATGACTAGTCACACACACTAAGACACACACTAAGACTAGTATACACACACATGACTAGTATACACACACATGACTAGTATACACACACATGACTAGTCACACACACTAAGACTAGTATACACACACATGACTAGTCACACACACTAAGACTAGTACACACACACACATGACTAGTCACACACACTAAGACTAGTATACACACACATGACTAGTCACACACACTAAGACTAGTATACACACACATGACTAGTCACACACACTAAGACTAGTATACACACACATGACTAGTCACACACACATGACTAGTCACACACACATGACTAGTCACACACACTAAGACTAGTATACACACACATGACTAGTCACACACACATGACTAGTCACACACACATGACTAGTCACACACACTAAGACTAGTATACACACACATGACTAGTCACACACACTAAGACTAGTATACACACACACATGACTAGTCACACACACTAAGACTAGTATACACACACACATGACTAGTCACACACACATGACTAGTCACACACACTAAGACTAGTCACACACACATGACTAGTCACACACACTAAGACTAGTCACACACACATGACTAGTCACACACACTAAGACTAGTCACACACACATGAAGGGTAGCATTCCAGAGAGACGTCAGAGACTGTAACGTTCTTTGCTTCACAGAAACATGGCTCACTGGAGAGACGCTATCGGAGACGGTGCAGCCAGCTGGTTTCTTCACGCATCGCGCCGACAGAAACAACAGAAACAAGCATCTCTCTGGTAGGAAGAAGGGCGGGGGTGTATGCCTTATGATTAACGAGACGTGGTGTCGTCATAACAACACACAGGAACTCAAGTCCTTCTGTTCACTTGATTTAGAATTCCTCACAATCATAATGTCGACCGCATTATCTACCAAGGGAATTCTCTTCGATTATAATCACAGCCAAATATATTCCCCCCCAAGCAGACACATCGATGGCTCTGAACTAACTTTTTATTTGACTCTTTGTAAACTGGAAACCACATATCCTGAGGCTGCATTCATTGAAGCTGGGGATTTTAACAAGGCTAATCTGAAAACAAGACTCCCTAAATTCTATCAGCATATCGATTGTGCTACCAGGGCTGGTAAAACCCTGGATCATTGCTATTCTAACTTCCGCGATACATATAAGGCCCTCCCCAGCCCTCCTTTCGGAAAAGCTGACCACGACTCCATTTTGTTGATTCCAGCCTACAGACAGGCTTGATTACCAACAACGACGAGATGGCCTACAGGGAGGAGGTGAGGGCCCTCGGAGTGTGGTGTCAGGAAAATAAAAACAATAACCTCACACTCAACGTCAACAAAACAAAGGAGATGATCGTGGACTTCAGGAAACAGCAGAGGGAACACCCCCCTATCCACATTGACGGGACAGCAATAGAGAGGGTAGTAAGTTTTAAATTCCTCGGTGTACACATCAAGGACAAACTGAATTGGTCCACCCACACAGACAGCTTCGTGAAGAAGGCGCCTCTTCAACCTCAGGAGGCTGAAGAAATTCGACTTGTCACCAATAGCACTCACAAACTTCTACAGATGCACAATGGAGAGCATCCTGTCGG
>NW_027039044.1:22500-45370 GCF_034236695.1 Oncorhynchus nerka
GGTCAGCAGGGCTTTGTTCCAGCCCTGCTCTGAGACATGTTACTCTGCCTATCTATCTGGACAGCAGGGCTTTGTTCCAGCCCTGCTCTGAGACATGTTACTCTGCCTATCTATCTGTTGTCCCGGGTCAGCAGGGCTTTGTTCCAGCCCTGCTCTGAGACATCAATCAATCACATTGATTTATAAAGCCCTTCTTACATCAGCTGATTTATCAAAGTGTTGTACAGAAACCCAGCCTAAAAACCCTCAAACAGCAAGCAATGCAGGTGTAGAAGCACGGTGGCTAGGAAAAATTCCCTAGAAAGGCCAAAACCTAGGAAGAAACCTAGACAGGAACCAGGCTATGTGGGGTGGCCAGTCCTCTTCTGGCTGTGCCGGGTGGAGATTATAACAGAACATGGGCAAGATGTTCAAATGTTCATAGATGACCAGCAGGGTCAAATAATAATAATCACAGTGGTTGTCGAGGGTGCAACAGGTCAGCACCTCAGGAGTAAATATCAGTTGGCTTTTAATAGCAAGATCATTCAGAGTATCTCTACTGCTCCTGCTGTCTCTAGAGAGTTGAAAACAGCAGGTTTAACACTCGTGTTCGAGCCCTGCTCTGAGACATGGAAGGAGAGACAACTAGCTAGCCACAACAAGTCTTCCAGAAGGGGATGGAGTTTGTCACCTGGACACTGATCCCAAGTCAGCTTCTACTCGTATTACTCTCTACTGTATATGGAGTTTGTCTCCTGGAAACTGGTCCCAAGTCAGCTTCTACCCTATTATTCTCTACTGTATATGGAGTTTGTCTCCTGGAAACTGGTCCCAAGTCAGCTTCTACCCTATTATTCTCTACTGTATATGTAGTTTGTCTCCTGGAAACGGATCCCAAGTCAGCTTCTACCCTATTAATCTCTACTGTATATGGAGTTTGTCTCCTGGACACTGATCCCAAGTCAGCTTATTCTCTACTGTATTATATTTGTCTTGATTTCAATTAATACATTGAGCCCTACATCCCAGTGTTCTTTCTTTGACTCCAATTAGAGCATTGAGCCCTACATCCCAGTGTTCTTTCTTTGACTCCAATTAATGCATTGAGCCCTACATCCCAGTGTTCTTTATTTGACTCCAATTAAAGCATTGAGCACTATATCCCAGTGTTCTTTATTTGATTCCAATTAAAGCATTGAGCACTATATCCCAGTGTTCTTTCTTTGATTCCAATTAGAGCATTGAGCTCTACATCCCAGTGTTCTTTCTTTGACTCCAATTAGAGCATTGAGCCCTACATCCCAGTGTTCTTTCTTTGACTCCAATTAAAGCATTGAGCCCTACATCCCAGTGTTCTTTCTTTGATTTCAATTAAAGCATTGAGCCCTACATCCCAGTGTTCTTTCTTTGATTTCAATTAATACATTGAGCCCTACATCCCAGTGTTCTTTCTTTGATTCCAATTAGAGCATTGAGCCCTACATCCCAGTGTTCTTTCTTTGATTCCAATTAGAGCATTGAGCCCTACATCCCAGTGTTCTTTCTTTGATTCCAATTAGAGCATTGAGCCCTACTTCCCAGTGTTCTTTCTTTGATTCCAATTAGAGCATTGAGCCCTACTTCCCAGTGTTCTTTCTTTGACTCCAATTAAAGCATTGAGCCCTACATCGCCTCCCGTAGTGATAGAGTGGTGTTGAGTCGCCCCCTATCTGCCGTCCGGAGTAGTGCTGCAGCAGTCTTAGACCAGACCAAGACAGTATGTAGCTGACATGGAACAGCCCACTACAACTACAGCTCAACTCCGTGTGGGCCACGACAAGGCCAAATGCATTTATATAGCTTCCAAAATATATATTTTTTTTTCAGCGGTAAGTGCCAATATGGAGGCTCAGTGGCTTCAAAACAGCACCCCCTGTTAGTCACCTAGTGTATATATAAATCACTGGGCCAAACTCTCGCTCCCACTCTTGCCTTTTTGTCAGTGTTCTCAAGTTCAGAAATCCCCTGGGAATCCTCCCAATCTACATCGAGGCAACATTTGCTTTTATTTTACTGAAGTTTGTTTGTTAGGCTAAACTTTAGTCGAGATACGCGGACGGTGATATCGTTTTATACTGAGTTGAACGCTTGTTGGGCGACTTTAGTCTCGGTGGTGGTTGTGTTGTTTTTCCCCTGTTGTCCACTTCGCTGGTTCTTTATTTGAGAAGAGAACACATCCAACTCTAAACCAAAATGGACACGGGAGTATCTCCAGCTCGCGCAACTCTGCGGGTCGGCGCATAACGGATACATAAACAGGATCTATTTTAATGGACGACAAAATCTTCTTTTTTTCATTTTGATAATCCTAACCACTTAAACTTTTAGGCTAATATAAATGTATTAAAGCGGAGTGGAGTGGATTATCTCGTATCATGTCAAGGATTTGGATATCGAAATAGCCTAATTTATATCAGTCGGATAACCCTGCTACTACTAACATGGTATAATCGAACCGTAGCCTATTGAATGGGAGTGTAGACTGGACTCTTCTCGTATTATGAAACGGTTCTGCTGAAGTTTGGTGGGTTGGTTTGTTAAACACGGACCATGTCGGGAGTTGTGCGGAGCCTGAGCCGCTGCCTGCTGCCGGCCGAGGCCACCCGAGAGGCGGGCGGCAGCAAGGACAGGATCCGGGAAAGGGACGCGGTGCAGGAGCGAGAGGCTCGGCGGAGGAGCCGGGAGATTGATGCCATGCTTGCACGAGAGAGGCGTGCTGTGAGGCGGCTCGTGAAGATCCTTCTCCTCGGTGCTGGAGAGAGCGGCAAATCGACCTTCCTCAAACAGATGAGGATTATTAATGGGAAAGAGTTCGACAAGAAAGCTCTACTCGACTTCCGGGACACAATCTTTGAGAATATCATAAAGGTAGCCAAAATAAATACTTTTAGATAAGAGTTGTGACTCATGCAGTGAACAGGCCTATGTTATTGTAGCATGGCATTTCTCCAAGAGAAAACAACGTTATTCAATCAATTCCCCGCGCACGGTATTGACGCGCATTAGGCAGAGGCCCATCCTAGTTAGTTCAATTCAAAAGCTCAAGTTCTGAGTGTTGATCTCATTGACACTGGATATTAGGTCCAAGTCAGCGTATTCTCTACTGTATATGTAGTTTGTCTCCTGGAAACGGATCCCAAGTCAGCTTCTACCCTATTATTCTCTACTGTATATGTAGTTTGTCTCCTGGAAACTGGTCCCAAGTCAGCTTCTACTCTATTATTCTCTACTGTATATGTAGTTTGTCTCCTGGACACTGATCCCAAGTCAGCTCCTACCCTATTATTCTCTACTGTATATGTAGTTTGTCTCCTGGACACTGATCCCAAGTCAGCTTCTACCCTATTATTCTCTACTGTATATGTAGTTTGTCTCCTGGAAACTGGTCCCAAGTCAGCCTCTACTCTCATTGACAAAACATTGGATATTATGTCCGTTTGTGCATTTCCCTCTCTATAGAATGGGTAGGACTGGGGCAGGGAAAACGGGTCCTAGATCAGTGGTGGCAGACGTTCACACTAAGTAAAACTGGTTCTAAGTAAAACTGGTTCTAGATCAGTGGTGTCAGACGTTCACACTAAGTAAAACTGGTTCTAAGTAAAACTGGTTCTAGATCAGTGGTGTCAGACGTTCACACTAAGTAAAACTGGTTCTAAGTAAAACTGGTTCTAGATCAGTGGTGTCAGACGTTCACTCTAAGTAAAACTGGTTCTAAGTAAAACTGGTTCTAGATCAGTGGTGTCAGACGTTCACACTAAGTAAAACTGGTTCTAAGTAAAACTGGTTCTAGATCAGTGGTGTCAGACGTTCACTCTAAGTAAAACTGGTTCTAAGTAAAACTGGTTCTAGATCAGTGGTGTCAGACATACACACTAAGTAAACTGGTTCTAAGTAAAACTGGT
Organism: Oncorhynchus nerka; assembly: GCF_034236695.1. Taxonomy (NCBI): domain Eukaryota; kingdom Metazoa; phylum Chordata; class Actinopteri; order Salmoniformes; family Salmonidae; genus Oncorhynchus; species Oncorhynchus nerka. The sequence continues at coordinate 26,424 of NW_027039044.1, forward strand.
TCTAGATCAGTGGTGCCAGACGTTCACACTATGTAAACTGGTTCTAAGTAAAACTGGTTCTAGATCAGCGGTGTCAGACGTACACACAAAGTAAAACTGGTTCTAGATCAGTGGTGTCAGACGTTCACACTAAGTAAAACTGGTTCTAAGTCAAACTGGTTCTAGATCAGTGGTGCCAGACGTTCACACAAAGTAAAAGTGGTTCTAGATCAGTGGTGTCAGACGTACACACTAAGTAAAAGTGGTTCTAGATCAGTGGTGTCAGACGTACACACAAAGTAAAACTGGTTCTAGATCAGCGGTGTCAGACGTACACACAAAGTAAAACTGGTTCTAGATCAGTGGTGTCAGACGTTCACACTAAGTAAAAACTGGTTCTAGATCAGTGGTTAGGTTTGTATCTAACGGATCAGTGGTCCCATGCAGACCAGACGTACACTTTGTACCTAACTAAAACACATGAACTATGACGCAGTGTGACTCACGTCTGGCTCTCGTGCCGCGTTCACACGCTGGTCAGAACTCGGGATTTATCGACTTTCTAAGCAAGTCTGAAATGTCAAGAGTTTCCTAGTTCTGACCAGCGTGTGAACGCGGCATCAGCCGGCAGACTTAGATGTGTATGTGCGCCCGAACACGCATGAGTGAGTGTGTGTGTGTGTCACTGCAGTGAGGAAGTGACTACTAGTTTCTCTCTTTCTCTGATACACACACACACACACACACACACACACACACACACACAGAGATAGATGGAAAAGTTTCCAATTGTCATACTTTGTGTTTGAATTGTTTATGTACAGAGAGCCACTCCAACCCTCAGACATCAGTTACACATGAAGCATCCGTAGCACGCGCTCCAGCAGGTGTATCTCACTGATCATCCCTAAAGCCAACACCTCATTTGGCCGCCTTTCCTTCCAGTTCTCTGCTGCCTGTGACTGGAACAAATTCCAAAAATCGCTGAAGTTGGAGACTTTCATCTCCCTCACCAACTTCAAACATCTGCTATCTGAGCAGCTAACCGATCGCTGCAGCTGTACATAGTCTATCAGTAAATAGCTCACCCATTTTTACCTACCTCATCCCCATACTGTTTTTATTTATTTACTTTTCTGCTCTTTTGCACACCAATATCTCTACCTGTACATGACCATCTGATCATTTATCACTCCAGTGTTAATCTGCAAAATTGTAATTATTCGCCTACCTCCTCATGCCTTTTGCACACAATGTATATAGACTCCCCTTTTTTTTCTTCCTTTTGTGTTATTGACTTGTTAATTGTTTACTCCATGTGTAACTCTGTGTTGTCTGCTCACACTGCTATGCTTTATCTTGGCCAGGTCGCAGTTGCAAATGAGAACTTGTTCTCAACTAGCCTACCTGGTTAAATAAAGGTGAAATAAAAAAAAAGTGAATCTGCCAGAAAGGCTAGTAGGGTGAGGGATCTGTCCTCCAGATCAGAGGCTAGTAGGGATGACCAGGGATGTTCGCTGTTTAGTGAGTCCTCCAGATCAGAGGCAGTAGATGACCAGGGATGTTCTCTGTTTAGTGAGTCCTCCAGATCAGAGGCAGTAGGGATGACCAGGGATGTTCTCTGTGTAGTGAGTCCTCCAGATCAGAGGCAGTAGGGATGACCAGGGATGTTCTCTGTTTAGTGAGTCCTCCAGATCAGAGGCAGTAGGGATGACCAGGGATGTTCTCTGTGTAGTGAGTCCTCCAGATCAGAGGCAGTAGGGATGACCAGGGATGTTCTCTGTTTAGTGAGTCCTCCAGATCAGAGGCAGTAGGGATGACCAGGGATGTTCTCTGTTTAGTGAGTCCTCCAGATCAGAGGCAGTAGGGATGACTAAGCATTGGAAAATAATTTTGGGTGTCGGAAAATGAATGGAATAAAACATAAATTATTTTCTTTAGGAATGTAGTGAAGTAAAAAATAGTAGAGTACAGATACCGCCCCAAAAAATGACTTAAGTAGTACTTTGAAGTATTTTTACTGAAGTACTTTACGCCACACACACACACACACACACACACACACACACACACACACACACACACATACACACACAATTTATAAAGAGACTTCTAACAACATCATATATATTTTTTAAAGCTACTGTTTAATTACTGGGGTCTTAATGAAACACATGTGTCTGACACACACACACACACACACACACACACACACACACACACGGTCAGACTGTATGTCTGTTGGTGAAGAGAGAGAGAGAGAGAGAGACAGAGAGAAGGGGTCTATATGATTTAACCCATTATCTGGATCTTCTGGGTTTAGCTTGAGAAGCTTCTGTTGTCCCCAATGTTCCCTTTAAGCTGCGCACATCCGCAGCCACGCGCAGAGAAGCACGAGATTTAGGTAACACTATCAACATTCTAGAGTTTTCCCCTTTAGGTAACACTATCAACATTCTAGAGTTTTCCCCTTTAGGTAAAACTATCAACATTCTAGAGTTTCCCCCCTTTAGGTAAAACTATCAACATTCTAGAGTTTCCCCCCTTTAGGTAACACTATCAACATTCTAGAGTTTCCCCCCTTTAGGTAACACTATCAACATTCTAGAGTTTTCCCCTTTAGGTAAAACTATCAACATTCTAGAGTTTCCCCCCTTTAGGTAAAACTATCAACATTCTAGAGTTTTCCCCTTTAAGTAAAACTATCAACGTTCTAGAGTTTCCCTCCTTTAGGTAACACTATCAACGTTCTAGAGTTTTCCCCCTTTAAGTAACACTATCAACATTCTAGAGTTTTCCCCTTTAGGTAACACTATCAACGTTCTAGAGTTTCCCCCCTTTAGGTAAAACTATCAACATTCTAGAGTTTCCCCCCTTTAGGTAACACTATCAACGTTCTAGAGTTTCCCCCCTTTAGGTAACACTATCAAAGTTCTAGAGTTTTCCCCTTTGGGTAGCACTATCAACGTTCTAGAGTTTTCCCCCTTTAGGTAACACTATCAAAGTTCTAGAGTTTCCCCCTCTAGGTAACACTATCAACTTTCTAGAGTTTTCCTTTAGGTAACACTATCAACGTTCTAGAGTTTTCCCCTTTCGGTAACACTATCAACGTTCTAGAGTTTTCCCCTTTCGGTAACACTATCAACATTCTAGAGTTTTCCCCTTTAGGTAACACTATCAATGTTCTAGAGTTTTCCCCTTTAGGTAACACTATCAACGTTCTAGAGTTTTCCCCTTTCGGTAACACTATCAACGTTCTAGAGTTTTCCCCTTTCGGTAACACTATCAACGTTCTAGACGGTAACACTATCAACGTTCTAGAGTTTTCCCCTTTCGGTAACTGTCACGCCTTGGTCTTAGTATTTTGTGTTTTCTTTAATTGTTTGTTCAGGCCAGGGTGTGACATGGGTTTATTGTGTTGTGGTGTGTTTTGTATTGGGGTTTAGTAGGTATTGGGATTGCGGCTGAGTAGGGGTGTCTAGAGTAGGCTTGGCTGCCTGAGGCGGTTCTCAATCAGAGTCAGATGATTCTCGTTGTCTCTGATTGGGAACCATATTTAGGTAGCCTGGGTTTCACTGTGTGGTCGTGGGTGATTGTTTCTGTCTTAGTGTTTGCATCAGATAGGGCTGTTTCAGTTTTTGTTACGTTTGTTGTTTTGTAGTGTATTGTATTGATTCGTGTTACGTTTGTTTGATTAAACATGGATCGCAATCTACACGCTGCGTTTTGGTCCGACTCTCCTTCACCACACCTAGAAAGCCGTTACAGTAACACTATCAATGTTCTAGAGTTTTCCCCTTTAGCTAACACTATCAACGTTCTAGAGTTTTCCCCTTTTGGTAACACTATCAACGTTTCCCTTTACTGTGGGAATTGCGATCGAATCAACTCAATATTAGCCACTTTTAATGCAACATCCCAAAAGAAAACAATCTATGCAAGACTTTTGTTGTACGCAGAACGCATTGGAGAAGGATTATATTGCATTGAAATGCACCACTCTACACAGACCTGTGCGACATAACCAATCAGAGCTGCAGTAGGCCTATATGCAAATAGGCCATTGCCATATATGGATCTGTGCCATTCACTTTGAACTGGACTGTGTTTACAGCATGAGCATTTGCGAGTAGATGCGCTTGTTTTGAGTTCAAAGTGAGAGCTGCATGTAGCCACATGGGTACACTGTAACACTGGTTGTAGATAGATACACTGTACTACTGGTTGTAGATAGATACACTGTAACACTGGTTGTAGATAGATACACTGTAACACTGGTTGTAGATAGATACACTGTAACACTGTAATACTGGTTGTAGATAGATACACTGTAACACTGGTTGTAGATAGATACACTGTAACACTGGTTGTAGATAGATACACTGTAACACTGGTTGTAGATAGATACACTGTAACACTGTAACACTGGTTGTAGATAGATACACTGTAACACTGGTTGTAGATAGATACACTGTAACACTGGTTGTAGATAGATACACTGTAACACTGTAACACTGGTTGTAGATAGATACACTGTAACACTGGTTGTAGATAGATACACTGTAACACTGGTTGTAGATAGATACACTGTAATACTGGTTGTAGATAGATACACTTTAACACTGGTTGTAGATAGATGCACTGTAACACTGTAATACTGGTTGTAGATAGATACACTGTAACACTGGTTGTAGATAGATACACTGTAACACTGGTTGTAGATAGATACACTGTAACACTGGTTGTAGATAGATACACTGTAATACTGGTTGTAGATAGATACACCGTAACACTGTAACACTGTAATACTGGTTGTAGATAGATGCACTGTAACACTGGTTGTAGATAGATACACTGTAATACTGGTTGTAGATAGATAGATAACACTGTAATACTGGTTGTAGATAGATAGATAACACTGTAATACTGGTTGTAGATAGATACACTGTAACACTGGTTGTAGATAGATACACTGTAACACTGTAACACTGGTTGTAGATAGATACACTGTAACACTGGTTGTAGATAGATACACTGTAATACTGGTTGTAGATAGATACACTGTAACACTGGTTGTAGATAGATACACTGTACTACTGGTTGTAGATAGATACACTGTAACACTGGTTGTAGAACACTGTAATACTGGTTGTAGATAGATACACTGTAACACTGTAACACTGGTTGTAGATAGATACACTGTAACACTGGTTGTAGATATATACACTGTAATACTGGTTGTAGATAGATACACTGTACTACTGGTTGTAGATAGATACACTGTAACACTGGTTGTAGATAGATACACTGTAATACTGGTTGTAGATAGATACACTGTAATACTGGTTGTAGATAGATACACTGTAATATTGGTTGTAGATAGATACACTGTAACACTGTAACACTGGTTGTAGATAGATACACTGTAATACTGGTTGTAGATAGATAGATAACACTGTAATACTGGTTGTAGATAGATAGATAACACTGTAATACTGGTTGTAGATAGATACACTGTAACACTGTAACACTGGTTGTAGATAGATACACTGTAACACTGGTTGTAGATAGATACACTGTAACACTGTAACACTGGTTGTAGATAGATACACTGTAACACTGGTTGTAGATAGATACACTGTAACACTGGTTGTAGATAGATACACTGTAATACTGGTTGTAGATAGATACACTGTAACACTGGTTGTAGATAGATACACTGTAACACTGGTTGTAGATAGATACACTGTAACACTGGTTGTAGATAGATACACTGTAACACTGTAATACTGGTTGTAGATAGATACACTGTAACACTGTAATACTGGTTGTAGATAGATACACTGTAATACTGGTTGTAGATAGATACACTGTAATACTGGTTGTAGATAGATACACTGTAACACTGGTTGTAGATAGATACACTGTAACACTGGTTGTAGATAGATACACTGTAACACTGTAATACTGGTTGTAGATAGATACACTGTAACACTGGTTGTAGATAGATACACTGTAACACTGTAATACTGGTTGTAGATAGATACACTGTAACACTGGTTGTAGATAGATACACTGTAACACTGTAATACTGGTTGTAGATAGATACACTGTAACACTGGTTTGATAGAACACTGCAATACTGGTTGTAGATAGATACACTGTAATACTGGTTGTAGATAGATACACTGTAATACTGGTTGTAGATAGATACACTGTAATACTGGTTGTAGATAGATACACTGTAATACTGGTTGTAGATAGATACACTGTAATACTGGTTGTAGATAGATACACTGTAATACTGGTTGTAGATAGATACACTGTAATACTGGTTGTAGATAGATACACTGTAACACTGGTTGTAGATAGATACACTGTAATACTGGTTGTAGATAGATACACTGTAACACTGTAATACTGGTTGTAGATAGATACACTGTAATACTGGTTGTAGATAGATACACTGTAACACTGGTTGTAGATAGATACACTGTAACACTGGTTGTAGATAGATACACTGTAACACTGTAATACTGGTTGTAGATAGATACACTGTAATACTGGTTGTAGATAGATACACTGTAATACTGGTTGTAGATAGATACACTGTAACACTGGTTGTAGATAGATACACTGTAACACTGTAATACTGGTTGTAGATAGATACACTGTAACACTGGTTGTAGATAGATACACTGTAACACTGGTTGTAGATAGATACACTGTAATACTGGTTGTAGATAGATACACTGTAATACTGGTTGTAGATAGATACACTGTAACACTGGTTGTAGATAGATACACTGTAACACTGTAATACTGGTTGTAGATAGATACACTGTAATACTGGTTGTAGATAGATACACTGTAATACTGGTTGTAGATAGATACACTGTAACACTGGTTGTAGATAGATACACTGTAACACTGGTTGTAGATAGATACACTGTAACACTGTAACACTGGTTGTAGATAGATACACAGTAACACTGGTTGTAGATAGATACACTGTAACACTGGTTGTAGATAGATACACTGTAATACTGGTTGTAGATAGATACACTGTAATACTGGTTGTAGATAGATACACTGTAATACTGGTTGTAGATAGATACACTGTAACACTGTAACACTGGTTGTAGATAGATACACTGTAACACTGGTTGTAGATACATACACTGTAATACTGGTTGTAGATAGATACACTGTAACACTGTAACACTGGTTGTAGATAGATACACTGTAACACTGTAATACTGGTTGTAGATAGATACACTGTAACACTGTAACACTGGTTGTAGATAGATACACTGTAATACTGGTTGTAGATAGATACACTGTAATATTGGTTGTAGATAGATACACTGTAATACTGGTTGTAGATAGATACACTGTAATACTGGTTGTAGATAGATACACTGTAACACTGGTTGTAGATAGATACACTGTAACACTGGTTGTAGATAGATACACTGTAACACTGGTTGTAGATAGATACACTGTAATACTGGTTGTAGATATATACACTGTAACACTGGTTGTAGATAGATACACTGTAACACTGTAATACTGGTTGTAGATAAATACACTGTAATACTGGTTGTAGATAGATACACTGTAACACTGTAATACTGGTTGTAGATATATACACTGTAATACTGGTTGTAGATAGATACACTGTAACACTGGTTGTAGATAGATACACTGTAATACTGGTTGTAGATAGATACACTGTAACACTGGTTGTAGATAGATACACTGTAATACTGGTTGTAGATAGATACACTGTAACACTGTAATACTGGTTGTAGATAGATACACTGTAACACTGGTTGTAGATAGATACACTGTAATACTGTAACACTGGTTGTAGATAGATACACTGTAACACTGTAATACTGGTTGTAGATAGATACACTGTAACACTGGTTGTAGATAGATACACTGTAATACTGGTTGTAGATAGATACACTGTAATACTGGTTGTAGATAGATACACTGTAATACTGGTTGTAGATAGATACACTGTAATACTGGTTGTAGATAGATACACTGTAACACTGGTTGTAGATAGATACACTGTAACACTGGTTGTAGATAGATACAATGTAACACTGTAATACTGGTTGTAGATAGATACACTGTAACACTGTAACACTGGTTGTAGATAGATACACTATAATACTGGTTGTAGATAGATACACTGTAATACTGGTTGTAGATAGATACACTGTAACACTGTAATACTGGTTGTAGATAGATACACTGTAACACTGGTTGTAGATAGATACACTGTAACACTGGTTGTAGATAGATACACTGTAATACTGGTTGTAGATAGATACACTGTAATACTGGTTGTAGATAGATACACTGTAATACTGGTTGTAGATAGATACACTGTAATACTGGTTGTAGATAGATACACTGTAACACTGGTTGTAGATAGATACACTGTAATACTGGTTGTAGATAGATACACTGTAACACTGTAACACTGGTTGTAGATAGATACACTGTAACACTGGTTGTAGATAGATAAACTGTAACACTGTAACACTGGTTGTAGATAGATACACTGTAATACTGGTTGTAGATAGATACACTGTAATACTGGTTGTAGATAGATACACTGTAATACTGGTTGTAGATAGATACACTGTAATACTGGTTGTAGATAGATACACTGTAACACTATACCACTGGTTGTAGATAGATACACTGTAATACTGGTTGTAGATAGATACACTGTAACACTGTAACACTGGTTGTAGATAGATACACTGTAACACTGTAACACTGGTTGTAGATAGATACACTGTAATACTGGTTGTAGATAGATACACTGTAACACTGGTTGTAGATAGATACACTGTAATACTGGTTGTAGATAGATACACTGTAACACTGGTTGTAGATAGATACACTGTAATACTGGTTGTAGATAGATAAGATAACACTGTAACACTGGTTGTAGATAGATACACTGTAACACTGGTTGTAGATAGATACACTGTAACACTGGTTGTAGATAGATACACTGTAACACTGGTTGTAGATAGATACACTGTAACACTGTAACACTGGTTGTAGATAGATACACTGTAATACTGGTTGTAGATAGATACACTGTAACACTGGTTGTAGATAGATACACTGTAATACTGGTTGTAGATAGATAAACTGTAACACTGGTTGTAGATAGATACACTGTAATACTGTAACACTGGTTGTAGATAGATACACTGTAACACTGTAATACTGGTTGTAGATAGATACACTGTAATACTGGTTGTAGATAGATACACTGTAACACTGTAACACTGGTTGTAGATAGATACACTGTAACACTGGTTGTAGATAGATACACTGTAACACTGTAACACTGGTTGTAGATAGATACACTGTAACACTGTAACACTGGTTGTAGATAGATACACTGTAATACTGGTTGTAGATAGATACACTGTAACACTGGTTGTAGATAGATACACTGTAATACTGGTTGTAGATAGATACACTGTAATACTGGTTGTAGATAGATACACTGTAATACTGGTTGTAGATAGATACACTGTAATACTGGTTGTAGATAGATAACACTGTAATACTGGTTGTAGATAGATACACTGTAATACTGGTTGTAGATAGATACACTGTAATACTGGTTGTAGATAGATAACACTGTAATACTGGTTGTAGATGGTTGTATTGGTAGATGTATATATTAATGTATATATTGTTCTACAGGGGATGGGTGTATTGGTAGATGTATATATTAATGTATATATTGTTCAACAGGGGATGCGTGTATTGGTAGATGTATATATTAATGTATATATTGTTCTACAGGGGATGCGTGTATTGGTAGATGCACGGGACAAGCTGGGGATTCCGTGGCAGAACTCTGAAAACGAGAAGCACGGCATGTTTGTGATGTCATTTGAGGGGCGTGGTGGAGTGGCGGTAGAACCAATGGAATTCCAGCTTTATGGTCTGGCGCTGGACGCTCTGTGGAGGGATTCTGGAATACAGGACGCCTACGCACGACGCAGTGAGTTTCAACTGGTGAGTCTGACACACACACACACACACACACACACACACACACACACGCACGCCCACACACACGCACAGGGATACACACACACACACACACACACACACACACACACAGAGATACACACACACACACACACACACACAGAGATACACACACACACAGATACACACACACACGCACACACACACACACACACACAGAGACACACACACAGACACACACACACACACACACACACACACACACAGAGATACACACACACACACACACACACACACACACACACACACACACACACACACACACAGAGATACACACACACACACACACACACACAGCTACACACACACAGCTACACAAACACACAGCTACACACACACACGCGACAGCCGTGTCTGAGACTGAAAAATCACACACTCTCATTTGTTTGCGTCAGAGATTGACTGTGTGTGTTGTTATTATGATGTCACAGTCTCTCCCTGGTCTTCAACTCCAGATAAGTTAGAGCTGCATTCAACGTTCAAAACAGTTCGTTGTTTACAAACTGAGAACACGCTTTGACAAAACAAAGATTCTAGAACCTAAAAGGATTCTTTGACTGTCCCCATAGGAGAACCCTTTGATGAACCCTTTTAGGTTCCAAGTAGTAGAACCCCTCCACAGAACGTTCTACCTGGAACCAAAAAGGGTTCTCCCTTGGAGATAGCCCGAAGAACCCTTTTGGAACCTTTTTTTAAAGAGTGTGTAGTGTGTAGAGCGTGTAGTGTGTAGAGTGTGTAGTGTGTAGTGTAGAGTGTGTAGTGTGTAGTGTGTAGAGTGTGTAGTGTGTAGAGTGTGTAGAGTGTGTAGTGTGTGTAGAGTGTGTAGAGTGTGTAGTGTGTGTAGTGTGTGTAGTGTGTGTGTGTAGAGTGTGTAGTGTGTAGTGTGTGTAGTGTGTAGTGTGTAGAGTGTGTAGTGTGTAGTGTGTGTAGTGTGTGTAGTGTGTAGTGTAGAGTGTGTAGTGTGTAGTGTAGTGTGTAGAGTGTGTGTAGTGTGTGTAGAGTGTGTAGAGTGTGTAGTGTAGTGTGTGTAGTGTGTAGTGTGTAGTGTAGAGTGTGTAGTGTAGAGTGTGTAGAGTGTGTAGTGTAGAGTGTGTAGAGTGTGTAGTGTGTAGTGTGTAGAGTATGTAGTGTGTAGTGTGTAGTGTAGTGTGTAGAGTATGTAGTGTGTAGAGTGTGTAGTCTGTGAAGTGTAGTGTGTTTAGTGTGTGTAGAGTGTGTAGTGTAGTGTGCAGTGTGTGTAGAGTGTGTGTGTAAGTTTGTATGTTGCTAGGTGACAACAAGGCTGTCAAGGCTGACTAGACTGTCAATTATTAATTTATCATTAACTTATCATTAATTTATCACTGTCTTACATTTTTTTAAATCACTCATGGTTGTTTGTGTTACGATTGTGCGATGTCAACCTTCGTCCTATCAAGAATATGTACCCATAAAACACTGTGCTATACTGGCCCTATTGGCCACGCCGCTCCTGGACCAATCAGGACGAAGCCTGGGTAGAAGCTATATAATCAGATAGTATTGTTTATAGCCTGGGTAGAAGCTATATAATCAGATAGTATTGTTTATAGCCTGGGTAGAAGCTATATAATCAGATAGTATTGTTTATAGCCTGGGTAGAAGCTATATAATCAGATAGTATTGTTTATAGCCTGGGTAGAAGCTATATAATCAGATAGTATTGTTTAAAGCCTGGGTAGAGGCTATATAATCAGATAGTATTGTTTATAGCCTGGGTAGAAGCTATATAATCAGATAGTATTGTTTATAGCCTGGGTAGAAGCTATATAATCAGATAGTATTGTTTAAAGCCTGGGTAGAGGCTATATAATCAGATAGTATTGTTTAAAGCCTGGGTAGAGGCTATATAATCAGATAGTATTGTTTATAGCCTGGGTAGAGGCTATATAATCAGATAGTATTGTTTAAAGCTGTGCTATAGTTGTTCATTCTTGTTATTTTTGAAAAGCCCCAACAACTTTAGGACAACACCTTTGTAGACTAGAATATTTGGGAAATTAGCTACTGTTCATAACCTTAACTTGCCTTAAAATCTTTTATGACAGGCCGGTAAGAGGAATGGGGATAGGTTATTGGACATTTGGTTTTAGACCTTGCATAGAGAGATCTTCCCAGCCCGCATGGGTCATATCTTTCTTAATGAGCTGTAACTTGATTAAACTAGTTTTTTTCAAAAGGCTAGATATAGTTGGTTCTGTCATTACTAGTTGCCTGGATACCTTATGTTGTCAGGCTATTGATATAGTTGGTTCTGTCATTACTAGTCTGATATACCTTATGTTGTCAGGCTATTGATATAGTTGGTTCTGTCATTACTAGTCTGATATACCTTATGTTGTCAGGCTATTGATATAGTTGGTTCTGTCATTACTAGTCAGATATAGCTTATGTTGTCAGGCTATTGATATAGTTGGTTCTGTCATTACTAGTTGCCTGGATACCTTACGTTGTCAGGCTATTGACATAGTTGGTTCTGTCATTATTAGTTCCCTGGATACCTTACGTTGTCAGGCTATTGATATAGTTGGTTCTGTCATTACTAGTTCCCTGGATACCTTACGTTGTCAGGCTATTGATATAGTTGGTTCTGTCATTATTAGTTCCCTGGATACCTTATGTTGTCAGGCTATTGATGTAGTTGGTTCTGTCATTATTAGTTCCCTGGATACCTTACGTTGTCAGGCTATTGATATAGTTGGTTCTGTCATTATTAGTCCCCCAGATACCTTACGTTGTCAGGCTATTGATGTAGTTGGTTCTGTCATTATTAGTTCCTGGATACCTTACGTTGTCAGGCTATTGATGTAATTGGTTCTGTCATTATTAGTCCTGTGGATACCTTACGTTGTCAGGATACCTGCTGTCCTGCTGTCCTGCTGTGTGCTGTCCTACTGTCCTACTGTGTGCTGTCCTGCTGTGTACTGTCCTGCTGTCCTACTGTCCTGCTGTGTACTGTCCTGCTGTCCTGATGTGTGCTGTCCTGCTGTGTTCTGTCCTACTGTGTACTGTCCTGCTGTCCTGCTGTGTGCTGTCCTGCTGTGTACTGTCCTGCTGTGTACTGTCCTGCTGTCCTGCTGTGTGCTGTCCTGCTGTGTTCTGTCCTGCTGTCCTGCTGTGTGCTGTCCTGCTGTCCTACTGTGTGCTGTCCTGCTGTGTACTGTCCTGCTGTCCTACTGTGTACTGTCCTGCTGTGTACTGTCCTGCTGTGTACTGTCCTGCTGTGTACTGTCCTGCTGTCCTGCTGTGTGCTGTCCTGCTGTGTTCTGTCCTGCTGTCCTGCTGTGTACTGTCCTGCTGTGTGCTGTCCTGCTGTGTTCTGTCCTGCTGTCCTGCTGTGTACTGTCCTGCTGTCCTGCTGTGTACTGTCCTGCTGTCCTGCTGTGTGCTGTGTACTGTCTTGCTGTGTGCTGTGTTCTGTCCTGCTGTGTGCTGTCCTGCTGTGTTCTGTCCTGCTGTGTTCTGTCCTGCTGTGTGCTGTCCTGCTGTGTACTGTCCTGCTGTCCTGCTGTGTACTGTCCTGCTGTGTGCTGTCCTGCTGTGTTCTGTCCTGCTGTCCTGCTGTGTGCTGTCCTGCTGTGTACTGTCCTGCTGTGTTCTGTCCTGCTGTGTTCTGTCCTGCTGTGTTCTGTCCTACTGTGTACTGTCCTGCTGTCCTGCTGTGTGCTGTCCTGCTGTATTCTGTCCTGCTGTGTGCTGTCCTGCTGTGTACTGTCCTGCTGTGTGCTGTCCTACTGTGTTCTGTCCTGCTGTGTGCTGTCCTACTGTGTACTGTCCTGCTGTCCTGCTGTGTGCTGTCCTGCTGTGTACTGTCCTGCTGTGTACTGTCCTGCTGTGTGCTGTCCTGCTGTGTACTGTCCTGCTGTGCTGTGTACTGTCCTGCTGTCCTGCTGTGTACTGTCCTGTTGTCCTGCTGTGTACTGTCCTGCTGTGTACTGTCCTGCTGTGTACTGTCCTGCTGTGTGCTGTCCTGCGGTGTGCTGTCCTGCTGTGTACTGTCCTGCTGTATTCTGTCCTGCTGTCCTGCTGTGTGTTGTCCTGCTGTGTACTGTCCTGCTGTGTGCTGTCCTGCTGTGTACTGTCCTGCTGTCCTACTGTGTACTGTCCTGCTGTGTGCTGTCCTGCTGTGTACTGTCCTGCTGTGTGCTGTCCTGCTGTGTACTGTCCTGCTGTCCTGCTGTGTACTGTCCTGCTGTGTACTGTCCTGCTGTGTGCTGTCCTGCTGTGTACTGTCCTGCTGTCCTGCTGTGTACTGTCCTACTGTGTGCTGTCCTGCTGTGTGCTGTCCTGCTGTGTACTGTCCTGCTGTCCTACTGTGTGCTGTCCTGCTCTGTGCTGTCCTGCTGTGTACTGTCCTGCTGTCCTACTGTGTGCTGTCCTGCTGTGTACTGTCCTGCTGTCCTACTGTGTGCTGTCCTGCTGTGTGCTGTCCTGCTGTGTACTGTCCTGCTGTCCTACTTTGTGCTGTCCTGCTGTGTTCTGTCCTGCTGTCCTGCTGTGTGCTGTCCTGCTGTGTGCTGTCCTGCTGTGTACTGTCCTGCTGTCCTACTTTGTGCTGTCCTGCTGTGTTCTGTCCTGCTGTCCTGCTGTGTGCTGTCCTGCTGTGTGCTGTCCTGCTGTGTACTGTCCTGCTGTGTACTGTCCTGCTGTGTACTGTCATGCTGTCCTGCTGTGTACTGTAGATTCTGTCCTGCTGTCCTACTGTCCTGCTGTGTACTGTCCTGCTGTCCTACTGTGTGCTGTCCTGCTGTGTACTGTCCTGCTGTCCTACTGTGTGCTGTCCTGCTGTGTGCTGTCCTGCTGTGTACTGTCCTGCTGTCCTACTTTGTGCTGTCCTGCTGTGTTCTGTCCTGCTGTGTTCTGTCCTGCTGTCCTACTGTGTGTTGTCCTGCTGTCCTACTGTGTGCTGTCCTGCTGTGTGCTCTCCTGCTGTGTACTGTCCTGCTGTCCTACTGTGTGCTGTCCTGCTGTGTGCTGTCCTGCTGTGTACTGTCCTGCTGTCCTGCTGTGTGCTGTCCTGCTGTGTGCTGTCCTACTGTGTGCTGTCCTGCTGTGTACTGTCCTTCTGTCCTACTGTGTGCTGTCCTGCTGTCCTACTGTGTGCTGTCCTGCTGTGTGCTGTCCTGCTGTGTACTGATATGTCCTACTGTTGCTGTCCTGCTGTGTGCTGACCTGCTGTGTGCTGTCCTGCTGTGTACTGTCCTGCTGTGTGCTGTCCTGCTGTGTACTGTCCTGCTGTCCTACTTTGTGCTGTCCTGCTGTGTTCTTTCCTGCTGTGTACTGTCCTGCTGTCCTACTGTGTGCTGTCCTGCTGTGTGCTGTCCTGCTGTCTGCTGTCCTGCTGTGTGCTGTCCTGCTGTGTACTGTCCTGCTGTGTACTGTCCTGCTGTGTGCTGTGTTCTGTCTTGCTGTGTACTGTCCTGCTGTGTGCTGTCCTGCTGTGTGCTGTGTTCTGTCCTGCTGTGTACTGTCCTGCTGTGTGCTGTCCTGCTGTGTGCTGTGTTCTGTCCTGCTGTGTGCTGTGTTCTGTCCTGCTGTGTACTGTGTACTGTCCTGCTGTGCTGTGTGCTCTCCTGCTGTCCTGCTGTGCTGTGTGCTGTCCTGCTGTGTACTGTCCTGCTGTGTTCTGTCCTGCTGTCCTGCTGTGTGCTGTCCTGCTGTGTTCTGTCCTGCTGTCCTGCTGTGTGCTGTCCTGCTGTGTGCTGTGTTCTGTCCTGCTGTGTGCTGTGTTCTGTCCTGCTGTCCTGCTGTGTACTGTCCTGCTGTGTTCTGTCCTGCTGTCCTGCTGTGTGCTGTCCTGCTGTGTGCTGTGTTCTGTCCTGCTGTCCTGCTGTGTGCTGTCCTGCTGTGTGCTGTCCTGCTGTCCTGCTGTCCTGCTGTGTACTGTCCTGCTGTCCTGCTGTGTTCTGTCCTGCTGTGTTCTGTCTGCTGTCCTGCTGTGTACTGTCCTGCTGTGTACTGTCCTGCTGTCCTGCTGTGTGCTGTCCTGTGTGCTGTCCTTCTGTGCTGTCCTGCTGTGTACTGTCCTGCTGTGTTCTGTCCTGCTGTCCTGCTGTGTTGCTGTCCTGCTGCTGTGTTCTGTCCTGCTGTGTACTGTCCTGCTGTGTGCTGTCCTGCTGTGTACTGTCCTGCTGTGTACTGTCCCTGTCCTGCTGTGTTCTGTCCTGCTGTGTACTGTCCTGCTGTGTACTGTCCTGCTGTCCTACTGTCCTGCTGTCCTGCTGTGTTCTGTCCTGCTGTGTACTGTCCTGTGTACTGTCCTGCTGTGTACTGTCCTGCTGTCCTGCTGTGTACTGTCCTGCTGTGTACTGTCCTGCTGTGTTCTGTCCTGCTGTGTACTGTCCTGCTGTATACTGTCCTGCTGTCTACTGTCCTACTGTGTACTGTCCTGCTGTGTGCTGTCCTGCTGTGTGCTGTCCTGCTGTGTGTTCTGTCCTGCTGTATACTGTCCTGCTGTCCTGCTGTGTCCTGCTGTCCTGCTGTGTACTGTCCTGCTGTATACTGTCCTGCTGTCCTGCTGTGTACTGTCCTGCTGTATACTGTCCTGCTGTCCTGCTGTGTACTGTCCTGCTGTATACTGTCCTGCTGTCCTGCTGTGTTCTGTCCTGCTGTCCTGCTGTGTTCTGTCCTACTGTCCTAATGTGTGCTGTCCTGCTGTGTTCTGTCCTGCTGTCCTGCTGTGTTCTGTCCTACTGTCCTAATGTGTGCTGTCCTGCTGTGTGCTGTCCTGCTGTGTACTGTCCTACTGTGTGCTGTCCTGCTGTGTGCTGTCCTACTGTGTGCTGTCCTGCTGTGTGCTGTCCTGCTGTGTACTGTCCTGCTGTCCTACTGTGTGCTGTCCTGCTGTGTTCTGTCCTACTGTGTACTGTCCTACTGTGTACTGTCCTGCTGTCCTGCTGTGTACTGTCCTGCTGTGTACTGTCCTGCTGTATTCTGTCCTACTGTGTTCTGTCCTACTGTGTGCTGTCCTGCTGTGTGCTGTCCTGCTGTGTTCTGTCCTGCTGTGTTCTGTCCTGCTGTGTGCTGTCCTGCTGTGTGCTGTCCTGCTGTCCTGCTGTCCTGCTGTCGTGATGTGTACTGTCCTGCTGTGTGCTGTCCTGCTGTCCTGCTGTGTGCTGTTCTGCTGTCCTGCTGTCCTGCTGTGTACTGCAAACGAGGCTAATCTTGTCATTAGTCACAGTGGATAATGCTAGCATGCTAACGTGATACACAGAAGACAACTTGGTTCCTGTTCAGATAAACAGAACAAGACAGAGTGAATCCTCAGACTGCAGCTGCCTTTCAGGCTTCTCTCTTTCTCTGTGAGTATGTTTCTCTCTTCTTCCATCTCTTTCTCTCTTACTATCTTCTTTATTTTTCTTTATTTTTCTCCCTCTCGTTCTCTCTCTCACCCTCTCTCCTTTTCTCTGTCTGTCTCGCTACCCCTCTATCTTTCTCTCTGAGAGGTTTTTCTGGTTACCACAGCCCAGCTTTCCCAGGAAACTCTGGATCCCAGCCAGAGAAAAAGAGAGCGAGAGAGAGAAATAAGGTTGGGGGAGGGGATAGGGATTGAGAGAAACAGGATGACTGGGAGAAATGGAGAGAAGGGAGGAGTAGAGAGATAGAGAGAAAACAGAAACGACTGACAGCCACTCGCAGCACACACCCAGCAGCATACCACCCTGCATACCACCCTGCATACCACCCAGCAGCATACCACCCTGCATACCACCCAGCAGCATACCACCCTGCATACCACCCAGCAGCATACCACCCTGCATACCACCCAGCAGCATACCACCCTGCATACCACCCAGCAGCATACCACCCAGCAGCATAACACCCAGCAGCATACCACCCTGTAGCATACCACCCAGCAGCATACCACCCTGCATACCACCCAGCAGCATACCACCCTGCATACCACCCCATACCACCCAGCAGCATACCACCCAGCAGCATAACACCCAGCAGCATACCACCCAGCAGCATAACACCACTGTAGCATACCACCCAGCAGCATACCACACCCTGTACCATACCACCCAGCAGCATACCACCCTGCATACCACCCAGCAGCATACCACCCAGCATACCACCCAGCAGCATACCACCCTGCATACCACCCAGCAGCATACCACCCTGCATACCACCCAGCATACCACGCTGCATACCACCCAGCAGCATACCACCCTGCATACCACTGCTGGCTTGCTTCTGAAGCTAAGCAGGGTTGGTCCTGGTCAGTCCCTGGATGGGAGACCAGATGCTGCTGGAAGTGGTGTTGGAGGGCCAGTAGGAGGCACACTTTCCTCTGGTCTAAAAAAAAAAATATCCCAATGCCCCAGGGCAGTGATTGGGGAAACTGCCCTGTGTAGGGTGCCGTCTTTTGGATGGGACGTTAAACGGGTGTCCTGACTCTCTGAGGTCATTAAAGATCCCATGGCACTTATCGTAAGAGTATAGCCGGTATAACCCCGGTGTCCTGGCTAAATTCCCAATCTGGCCATCAAACCATCACGGTCACCTAATAATCCCCAGTTTACAATTGTCTCCCTCCTCTCCCCTGTAACTATTCCCCAGGTCATTGCTGCAAACAGATAAATACACAAATATATTTTTTAAACACACACACACAAGTTGGAGAACGTCACAATTGATAAGAGATTGAATCCTGTTGTGCCGGGATCCGATCGTGCCGTCGGCTATGTGCCATTTAAAGGTAATTAACGATGTAGCTGACATATGCAGCGATTACTGTTAATGCCAACGAGGGGAACATTCCCTTTAAAAGGGATAAGAAATGATCGAATCAGGCCCTTACTCTATCTTAAAGATGCATGGGCCTGTTCACTGTAGTAGGG
>NW_027039045.1:0-45397 GCF_034236695.1 Oncorhynchus nerka
TCCTGGTTCTGGTCCTATCAGCTACTCTTTGTACATGATAAGGATAGTCACTGGTTCATGGTCCATCATCAGCCTGCACGCTACTAATGCTGATGGATGAAAATACTGGTTTTCTGGTTTCTAATCGAGAAGCTACTAACTCTATTCGATGGATGGTTCTAGTTCTAGTCATATCCAACCGCTGCTGTTGCTGGTCGTTGGCGTCCCTGGTTCCTTGGTTGATCAACTACCTTTCGTGATCGTTGATGGGTTTCTCAAACCACTCTTGTTGATCAGTGATCAAATTGATCTTATATTCTTAACCTGTAGTAATTATTCTAGGTTCATTTCCTCAGCTGCTGGTGTTGCTGATGAATGGTCGCTGGTTTCTGGTGGCCCCAAACCCATATACTCAATGTTGCAATTTGGATGATTATGGTTCTGCCTAAGTCTGTCATTGCCCGCTCTTATTGCGGTGGATAGATCTGGATTTCGCGGTTGTAATAAACCCTTACTAAATTCCTGATGATCGCTTGGATACGTGCCGCCAAGCCACTGTGGTCGGGCGAGGTCACGGACGGTCGCGGTGTCAGCCCCTGTTTGCTGATGGATAACGCCCTCGTTCTAGTCCTGTCAATACACCTACGCATTACTGGTGGATAGTCATGGTTCTGGTTACTTTTAATCAGCTGTGCACTTCTAAAATCTACGATGGATAGTCCTTAGTTTCTTTCAGTCATATCATTACTCTAACTGTTCAACTGATGGATAATTACTGGTTCTGGTCATCAACCACTGCTGTGCGTGCTGATGGATAGCTGGTTCGCAGTCCTGTCTGGAAAATGCTCTTTCAGTGCTGTTCGGACGGATGGCCACTGGTTCAGCGGTTAGCGTGCGATTTTCACCATGCAGTGTGTCTGACCACGACCTCGCCTCCCCGCCACGACGATTTGTCTCGAACTACAGTTTCTAACACCACAACCTTCTACGTGGTTTGATTTGTACAAACCTCCACGAAGATGGATAGGCCTGGTTTTCTGGGGTCACTTGTCAGCCGTACTTCATTCTTTGATGGATGGTTGTGGTTTCTTCAGTCCCCAGCCCTTCTATTAATGATGCGATAGACGTTTTCTTGTTAAATTCTATAACTATTATTTATTTGCTGATTCTTGAAAGAACTACTGACAAGTTTGTGTAGGTATCATTGAAAGAAAGAAATTTCATCAGGAGGGCTTATGATGTGATTCATTACAGGTATTCAAAGGAGGAGACAGTGAAACCATGAGCCACTCCTTTGCTATCTTATGGACTCTAATGGCGGGTCAGTATTCAGCTAAGCTTGCAGAACAGCTGTAATATCGAATGTTTGGTGAATGGAGTGTGGATATTGAAGAACCAAGACAGCAGAGAAGCAAGGGAGAGAAGAATGACAGAGGTGAGAAGACAAAGGAGGAAAGCTGGAGATGATGTTATTCAAAGCCTAATTGATAAGGCGTTATACGACCTGTTTCATTTATCGCGTGAATTCTGTTGTTCAGCAAACCACCGAAAACCAGCTTTGAACAAAGTCAAGCGCAGGGGTGAAGGAGAAAGCGGATTTCTCAGGTGTTTGACCCGATCAGTGAAACTATTCGGCCCTGCCTAACAGGGAAACACGATCCCTCTCAAACCTCACAGGCCCAGGTCCAATTAGCTCAGGCAGGCGCTGGGCACAGCATACCTGAGTCTACTATTTTAGTGAAACAATATTTTAATGAGCTCTGAGGTCTAAAGATAATCTGCCTGGCAGTGAAGAGGCTGGAGGCCTACTAGTCACCAAGGCAGACAGGCAGAGTCAAATTCTAGTCTCCCAGACTCAACAATGAGAGGCTGACAAGTTGCATTACTGATGAACCATTCACGATCTTGGCACCTGGTCGCCAAGGTTCAGGTGGAAGACCATTGAGGATACATGCAGTCGGTGGTAGATGGTCTGGTTCATTAGACCTGGGGGTTAATGTTCTGACAAGTTGATCATTCAGAAGTCAACCTAGAGTGTTGTCTTCTCCTCTCATATATAAATATATATATATGTTTAAAAAATATATATAACCATGTGTAATAAATATGCAAATGACATCTACTGCTCATCTGCTGTTTGGCACATCATACATACTGCCTCTCTCTCTCTATACCTCTCTCTCTCATCTCTCTCTCTCTCTTACTATGTCTTCCTTATATGCCGGCTATACTCTTTACTCTCTCTGTCATTTGGTCTCCTCCATCTTGCTCCTCTACGCTCTGACTGTTACATTCATGCTCATCACTCATTATTCTGCCGCTCTCAGGAACTTTCTACAATAAGTTTGATCTTCCTAAGAATTATGCAAGTACTTTGGAGGAGGACATAAAACACCACAACTGAATGACAGTTCAATTTTCTGCCTCTTTCTAAGTCTCGGGTGGATGAAGAAGCAGATCTATCTCCCTAACCATTAAAGGCCCGAGCGGCAAGAGTGTGTATTCGTGACAAAGGAAGGTGGCTATATAAAGAGGGAAGAACCCAAACATATTATCTTCAAAGAAAATTGATTAGATCCTTGCTCCTCCCTCCATCCATTCCTCATTCTATAGAAACTGAAGCCAATGAATCAAAGCGACGCTGGACGACTGAAGGATCATGTATGGGAATCAACGATGGCGACGTTTGACGCGTCAGGACGTCCACAGACTGACGGATGCCCCTGGTCCCCAATGGAGAGGATGAAGGAAGGGAGGAGCTGAGCCAAGAAATGCAAACTATTTTCTCCATTGATACTTGATCTCATAAAATTATGAGTTTATATGATAGAAAAATATATATATCATGACCCAGGATAAGGAGGGAGGTTTGTTTCTTTAAGGCTTTTCTTTCTGTTAAACATCTGAAGAGAAAATTGGAGGAGGAGAAAAGTGAAGCTGAACCACTGTTGAACTAAGTGGGATGTCCTGAATACGTTTCCCACTGATTGATGTTTAGTTTGAGAGAGTGACTGATGTTTCCTGACCAACTTGAAAGCTTTGATGAGGAACCTAAAGGAAGGATGACCTGACTCTTCAGGACAGGAGTGGATTTAAAGGGATGAGCCTGCTCTTCCAGGAGGACAGGAGTGGATTTAAAGGGATGACCTGCTCTTCAGGAGACGGGAGGGTGGTTCACCCAAGGGATGACCTTGCTCTTACTACAGGTCAGGAGATGGATTAAAGGATGTACCTGCTCTTCCAGGACGAGGAGTGGATTTCAGTAAAGGGATGACCTGCTCTTCCAGGACAGATGGATTTAAAGGGATGACCCTGCTCTTCCCGGGACAGGAGTGGATTTGCGAGGGATGACGCTGCTCTTCCAGGACAGGAGTGGGTTTAAAGGGATGACCTGCTAACCGGGACAGGGAGATGGTTAAAGGGCTGACCTGCCTTCCGGACAGGAGTGGATGAATTAAAGGGATGACCTGCTCTTCCTAGGATAGGAGTGGATTTAAAGGGATGACCTTGCTTTTCAAGGACCAGGAGTGGATTCAAAGGGATGACCCAGTCTTCCAGGACAGGAGTGGTTTTTAAAGGGACCGAACCTGCTCTTCCAGAGACAGGAGGTGGATTTCGAAGGGATGACCTGCTCTTCGGGACAGGGAGTGGAGTTTAAAGGGATGAGAACTCTGCTCTTGAGACAGAAGAGATGGTTACTAAAGGATGACCTGACTCTTCAGAGACGGGAGTGGTTTCAAGGACGCGTAGCAAGCTCTTCCAGAGACAGGAGATGGATTTCAAAGGGATGGCCTGCTCTTCCAGGACAGGAGTGGATTAAGCTAAGGGATGACCTGACTCTTCAGGTCAGGAGTGGATTTCAAAGGGATGACCTGACTCTTCCAGGGCAGGAGGTGGATTTGAGGATGACTACCGACTACTTCAGGACAGGAGTGGATTTATGAAGGATGACCTGCTCTTTACCAAGGACAGAATGGATTTAAAGGGATGGCCTTTGCTCTTCCAGGTCAGGAGTGGATTTTGAGGGATGACGCACTGCTCTTCACAGGACTTGGGAAGTGGTTAAAGGAGTGACCTGCTCTGCCCAGGACAGGAGTGGATTTGAAGGGATGACCTGCTCTTCTGCAGGTCAAGGAGAATGCAGTTCAGGGATGACCCCTTGTCTCTTCAGGACAGGAGTGGATTCAAGGGATGACCTGCTTTCTTCAGGGTCAGGAGGTGGATTCGAGGGATGACCTGCTCTTTCCAGGACAGGAGTGGTAATTTAAAGGGATGACCTGCTAACCTTCCAGGACAGGAAGTGGTTTCAAAGGGATGACCTGCTCTTCAGGATAGGAGTGGTTAAAGGGATGACCTGCTCATTTTTACCAGGACAGGAGTGGATTTAAAGGGATTTTGGCCCATGTCTGCTGCCTGCCCTTGTTAACCTGGTAGGCTAGTTCTCTTCTTAGGACTAGTGCCAGGTTCTTGGCAAAACAATTGCCACGGAGTTCTAATAGCAGGAAAGGTGCCAGGTTCTTAGAACTAGTGCCAATTTCTTGGAACTAGGTGCCAGGTTCTTGAGGCTAGTTCCCAGGTTTCCTTCGGAACTGAGTGGCCGGGTTCTGCAGAGAGCTAGTGCCAGGTTAACCGGACTGCGCACAGGTTCGTGGGAGGCCTGAGTTGCCGAGGTTCTTTATTTAGAGAATAGTGCCAGGTTCACCGAGAGCTAAGCGCCAGTTCTGCAGGAAGTCCTTGCAGTTCTTCTCCGAACTGGTGCCAGAGTTCTTCAGGCCATGTGCGGAGGTTCTGAGACCTAGTGCCAGGTTCCGCAGGAACGTTGCTTGAGTTCCTTGGGCAGAGTGCCAGGTGCTTAGAACTCAGTGCGAGGTTCATAGGACTAGTGTCCAGTTGCTCTAGGACTAGTGCCAGGTTCATGAAGAACCTAGATGCAAGGTTCTCGCAGTCTGGCTGGTGCCTGAGTTCTTATAACTAGTGCCAGGTTCTTATGGCTAGTGCCAGGTTCTTAGAACCTGGAGTGCCGGGTTCTTGGGACTAGTACCAGGTTCTTAGAACTAGTGCCAGGTTCTTAGGGCTAGTGCCAGGTTCTTAGAACTGGTGCCATGTTCTTAGGACTAGTGCCAGGTTCTTAGAACTGAGTGTGAGTTCTTAGGACTAGTGCCAGGTTCTTAGAACTAGTGCCTGAGGTTCTTAGGGCTAGTGCCAGCTCTCTTAGAACTAGTGCCATGTTCTTAGGACTAGTGCCAGGTTCTTAGAACTAGTGTAAGGTTCTTAGGACTGGTGCCAGGTTCTTAGAACTAGTGCCAGGTTCTTAGGGCTGCTTTTCAATCTTTTTTTTTTTTTTTTATCAACGAAACTCTTGAGTTCTGTCGGAGTGTTTCCTCCAGGGTTGTCTAATCAGGGTGACATTATTATGCATTTCAAACAAGTAATGGCACACACACAAACAAAACCCCAAAAAAAAACATCTAGAATACTCATATGAAGCTGTTGCTGTAGGTCTAACGCGAATTGTTTTATTCATATTCTTTCTTCGATGTGTTTCTATCGGAATGGGAGCAAGGCACTGTACCCAGAGACTCCTCAGTGCAACCCCCTAGGTTCCCAGCGACAGCATGAATCAACATGGTTTATTAATAACAGCGACCTTGATATTCCACTTTTTTGGGGTTTATAACCTGCCAATCAAATACATCTAAGCTATACTACATAGTGTGGATATTAGGACAAAGCCTGCAGGGTTGGAGAGTGAGGAGTGGGCGTGACAGAGTGGTCACTTTGAAGCACGGCCCTCTGACATCGATCAAAGGTTCCATCGGCCAATAGGGTTCAACCAGTGCCCGTTAGTGGTGGTCATCCGGGGTGAGTGGTTGGACACATCGGCAAGGAAGTGCTCTCGAAGGGGAGTGGAGGAAAAAAGAGAGGAGGCCGAAGGATAACCTGTTTGCGATATGTAAGGGAAGAAGAAACGATCATACGATGTTTGTCGCTAAATCTCTCAGTGTCATGGTTCCTCGCTGACTGTTTTGAAATATCTATATAGATATATATATATATATATATATATATATTAAAATATAATAATAAGTATACATATATAAATATGTTAAATATATACTAGTAATATATTAATAAGTATTATATTTCATATATATATATCATCTCATGTAAGTATATATATCATGATAATAGCGCTCTATGTGGCATACATATATATTATCAACTAATAACTAATAGTATATGTAACTAACATCATGTGCTCCTTCTTAAACCATCTCATATATATATCATGTCTCTTATATATACCATCACTATATATAAGCTAATATGTCTGTGTAAAAATATTTCTTTTCTTTTGTGCATTACAAAGATCTGGAGAGACCGAGCGGGATAATGCGATCTGTTGTAGTCAGATATGGAGAGACTATAAGATGAAGTAACCTACAGTACCTGAAGCTGGTCACAACCTCACGAAAGAGCGTTACTGCTTTCAGCTTCTCTGATGTGATCTCTCTTCGAGAACGCGGATGGGAAGGAAGGAGCTTGCCTCAGTTCTGTCGCAGAGCCAGCGCTGTAATCCGGCTCAGAACCTCTCGCTCTTTGCGGTGCCTGGATATCGTGCGCTGTCGAAATGATCGTAAAGATTGTCACAACTTCGTCGCTCAGCGGCGTTGCGCCAGGCGGTGGCAGGGCTGCTGCCATACAATAACAGTTCAACGCGATTAATCCCGACTCGCGTCTCGAACGCGAATCTCGAGCAACGATCATAGAGCTGTGCTCCAGCATCATTGGCTCAATTCAATACTACACTAACTTGCGTCCTCGAACCTGTATTTCAACATTACTAATGCTGATTCTTTGTTAGCATTACCTCTTCGCGTCCTGGGCCTGCACATGCCATGATAACAGTTCTTCGATATCACACAACGCGTCCTCAGACTGTACCTGGTATCTGCAATGTTTGTTGCTGCGATGCCAATCCGCCGCTGAATCATCAGATGTCGCCCATGCAGGCACGGTTCCCCATTATCCTTTCTTCCAGCGTCCTGGGCCCCTTCTCACCTCCTAATGTGGTCATGGTTATCCCTAACCGCGTCCTGGGCCTTTATGCAAAAAACTACAGTAACAGTTCACCGTTGTATCCCTAACCGCGTCCTCGAGGCCTTTACTTAGCACACAGTAACGGTTCCACACGTTATCCCTAACCGCGTCCTCGGGCCTTTACTACCTTACGGTAACGGTTCACCCCGTTGTCCCCTAGCCAGCGTCCCCTCCGGAGCCTTACATCGCATACGGCCAACGGTTCACGTTTATCCCTAACACCGGCGTCCTCGGAGCCTTTATCGCGTGCAGTGACGGTTCCTGCGTTGTCCTGGCCCGCGTCTGAGCCGCGTCCTCGAGGCCTTTATGGCATACAGTAGCAGTTCACCGTTATCCCTAACCACGTCCTCGGAGCCGCGTCCTCCGGGCCTTCATCGCATGCAGTGGCACAGTTCTGCCGTCCTCCCCCTAGCCAGCGTCCGAGCGCGGAGCCTTCATAAACGCCTCCGTGCTTCAGTTCAACCGTCTGTCCCCAAGCCGCGTCCTCGGGCCAGCGTCCTCACGGAGCCTTTATACGCATACAGTAACTGGTTCACCGTTATCCCTAACTACAGCGTCCTCGGAGCCGCGTCCGCCAGACCGCGTCCTCGGAGCCTTTATACGCCTACTGTGACTTAGTTCCGCCGTTATCCCCAACCGCGTCCTCGGGCAGCGCGTCCTCGGGCGCCGCGTCACCGAACCTTTATCGCACACAGTAACGGTTGCACCGTTGTCCCTAACCCGCGTCCTACGGAGCCTGTATACGACAGTAAACTGGTTCACCGTTATCCCTAACCCGCGTCCCTCGGAGCCTTTATGCATACAGTAACAGTTCACGACGCTATTTGATACAGTAACAGTTCACCGTTATCCCTAACCGCGTCCTCGGAGCCGCTATCGCATACAGTAACAGTTCACCGTTATCCCCTAACCACGCCCTCGAGCCTTTATCGCATACAGTAACAGTTCACCGTTATCCCTAACCACGCTCCCTACGAGCCGCCGACCCCGAACCGCGTCCTCGGAGCCTTTATCGCATACAGTAACAGTTCACCGTTATCCCTAACCGCGTCCTCGGAGCCTTTATCGCATACAGTAACAGTTCACCGTTATCCCTAACCGCGTCCTCGGAGCCTTTTAGCGCATACAGTAACAGTTCACCGTTATCCCTAACCACGTCCTCGAGCCTTTATCGCATACAGTAACAGTTCACCGTTATCCCTAACCGCGTCCTCGGAGCCTTTATCGCATACAGTAACAGTTCACCGTTATCCCCTAACCGCGTCCTCGGAGCCTTTATCGCATACAGTAACAGTTCACCGTTATCCCCTAACCGCGTCCTCGGAGCCTTTATCGCATACAGTAACAGTTCACGTTATCCCCTAACGGCGTCCTCGGAGCCTTTATACGCATACAGTAACAGTTCACCGTTATCCCTAACCACGTCCTCGGAGCCTTTATACGCATACAGTAACAGTTCACCGTTATCCCCTAACCGCGCGTCCTCGGAGCCTTTATGCATACAGTAACAGTTCACGTTATCCCCTAACCAGCGTCCTCGGAGCCTTTATCGCATACAGTAACAGTTCACCGTTATCCCTAACCCGTCCTCGGAGCCTTTATCGCTACAGTAACAGTTCACCGTTATCCCTAACCGCGTCCTCGGAGCCTTTATCGCATACAGTAACAGTTCACGTTATCCCTAACGCGTCCTCGGAGCCTTTGCGCATACAGTAACAGTTCACGTTATCCCTAACCGCGTCCTCGGGCCTTTATCGCATACAGTAACAGTTCACCGTTATCCCTAACCACGTCCTCGGAGCCTTTATCGCATACAGTAACAGTTCACCGTTATCCCTAACCACGTCCTCGGAGCCTTTATCGCATACAGTAACAGTTCACCGTTATCCCTAACCACGTCCTCGGAGCCTTTATCGCATACAGTAACAGTTCACGTTATCCCTAACCCACGTCCTCGGGCCTTTATCGCATACAGTAACAGTTCACCGTTATCCCTAACCACGTCCTGCCGGAGCCTTCTATCGCATACAGTAACAGTTCACCGTTATCCCTAACCACGTCCTCGGGCCGTCCTCGAGCCTTTATCGCATACAGTAACAGTTCACCGTTATCCCTAACCACGTCCTCTCGGAGCCTTTATCGCATACAGTAACAGTTCACCGTTATCCCTAACCAGCGTCCTCGGAGCCTTTATCGCATACAGTAACAGTTCACCGTTATCCCTAACCACGTCCTCGGAGCCTTTATCGCATACAGTAACAGTTCACCGTTATCCCTAACCACGTCCTCGGGCATCGTCCTCCAGTCGAGCCTTTATAGCATACAGTAACAGTTCACCGTTATCCCCTAACCACGTCCTCGGAGCCTTTATCGCATACAGTAACAGTTCACCGTTATCCCCTAACCACGTCCTCGGGCCTTTATCGCATACAGTAACAGTTCACCGTTATCCCTAACCGCGTCCTCGGAGCCTTTGTCGCATACAGTAACAGTTCACCGTTATCCCTAACCCGTCCTCGGAGCCTTTGTCGCATACAGTAACAGTTCACCGTTATCCCTAACCACTGCCGTCCTCGGAGCCTTTATCGCATACAGTAACAGTTCACCGTTATCCCTAACCGCGTCCTCGGGCCTTTATCGCATACAGTAACGGTTCACGTTATCCCTAACCGCGTCCTCGGAGCCTTTATCGCATACAGTAACAGTTCACGTTATCCCCTAACCGCGTCCTCGGAGCCTTTATCGCATACAGTAACAGTTCACCGTTATCCCTAACCGCGTCCTCCGGAGCCTTTATCGCATACAGTAACAGTTCACCGTTATCCCTAACCGCGTCCTCGGAGCCTTTATCGCATACAGTAACAGTTCACCGTTATCCCTAACCGCGTCCTCGGAGCCTTTATCGCATACAGTAACAGTTCACCGTTATCCCCTAACCGCGTCCTCGGAGCCTTTATCGCATACAGTAACAGTTCACGTTATCCCTAACCGCGTCCTCGGAGCCTTTATACGCATACAGTAACAGTTCACCGTTATCCCCTAACCGCGTCCTCGGAGCCTTTATCGCATACAGTAACAGTTCACCGTTATCCCCTAACCGCGTCCTCGGAGCCTTTATCGCATACAGTAACAGTTCACCGTTATCCCTAACCGCGTCCTCGAGAGCCTTTATCGCATACAGTAACAGTTCACCGTTATCCCTAACCACGTCCTCGGAGCCTTTATCGCATACAGTAACAGTTCACGTTATCCCTAACCACGTCCTCGGAGCCTTTATCGCATACAGTAACAGTTCACCGTTATCCCTAACCGCGTCCTCGGAGCCTTTATGCATGCAGTAACAGTAACCGTTATCCCTAACGTCATCCCCTAACCGACGCGTCCTCCCGGAGCCTTTATCGCATACAGTAACAGTTCACCGTTATCCCCTAACCACGTCCTCGGAGCCTTTATCGCATACAGTAACAGTTCACCGTTATCCCTAACCAGCGTCCTCGAGCCTTTATCGCATACAGTAACAGTTCACCGTTATCCCCTAACCGCGTCCTCGGAGCCTTTATCGCATACAGTAACAGTTCACCGTTATCCCTAACCACGTCCTCGGAGCCTTTATCGCATACAGTAACAGTTCACCGTTATCCCTAACCACGTCCTCGGAGCCTTTATCGCATACAGTAACAGTTCACCGTTATCCCCTAACCACGTCCTCGGAGCCTTTATCGCATACAGTAACAGTTCACCGTTATCCCCTAACCACGTCCTCGGAGCCTTTATCGCATACAGTAACAGTTCACCGTTATCCCCTAACCACGTCCTCGGAGCCTTTATCGCATACAGTAACAGTTCACCGTTATCCCCTAACCGCGTCCTCGGAGCCTTTATCGCATACAGTAACAGTTCACGTTATCCCTAACCACGTCCTCGGAGCCTTTATCGCATACAGTAACAGTTCACCGTTATCCCACCCTAACCCGTCCTCGGACGCTTCCGCCATGCAGTAACAGTTCACACGTTATCCCCTAACCCACGTCACGGGCCTTTACTCGCATACAAGTAACAGTTCACCGTTATCCCTAACCGCGTCCTCGGGCCTTTATCGCATACAGTAACAGTTCACCGTTATCCCTAACCGCGTCCTCGGGCCTTTATCGCATGCAGTAACAGTTCCGTTATCCCTAACCACGTCCTCTAGGAGCCGCGTCCTCGGGCCGCGTCCTCGAACCGCGTCCTCGGGCCGCGTCACGGGCCGCGTCACCGGAGCCTTTATAAGCATACAGTAACCGTTCACATTATCCCTGACAATCCTCCGGGCCTTTATATCATACAGTAACAGTTCACCGTATCCCTGTACGTCCTCGGGCCTTTATAGCCTACAGTAACAGTTCACGTTATCCCTAACGCGTCCTCGGAGCCTTTATACATACAGTAACAGTTCCGTTTATCCCTAACCACGTCCTCGGGCCTTTATCGCATACAGTAACAGTTCACCGTTATCCCCTAACCGGCGTCCTCGGAGCCTTTATAGCATCAGTAACAGTTCGTTATCCCTAACGCGTCCTGCGGGCCTTTATCGCATACAGTAACAGTTCACCGTTATCCCTAACGGCGTCCTCGGGCCTTTGTCCATACAGTAACGATTTACGTTATCCCTAACAGTTCGGAGCGCGTTATCCCTAACCGTCCTCGGGCCTTTATCGCATACAGTAACAGTTCACCGTTATCCCTAACCCGTCCTCGGAGCCGCGTCCTCGGGCTGGCGTCCTCGAGCCGCGTCCTCGGAGCCCGCGTACAGTCGGGCAGCGTCCCTAACGTCCTCGGAGCCTTTATCGCATACAGTAACAGTTCCGTTATCCCTAACCGCGTCCTCGAGCCGCGTCCTCGGAGCGCGTCCTCGGGCCGCGTCCTCGGGCCCGCGTCCTCGGAGCCGCGTCCTCGAGCCGCGTCCTCGGAACGCGTCCTCGGAGCCGCGTCCTCGGGGCACGCGCAGACCAGCTGGCCGGACATATTCAATCTCTGCCTATCCCAGTCTCTGTCCCCACTTGCTTCAAAATGGCCACCGTTGTTCCTGTACCCCAAGAAAGTAAAGGTAACTGAACTAAATGACTATTGCCCGTAAGCACTGACTTCAGTCATCATTAAGCCGCTTTGAGAGGCTAGTAAGGATCATATTATCTCCACCTATGTAATCGTCATCGCACTGCACACTGCCCGATCCCATCTGGACAAGAGGAACACCTATGTAAGAATGCTGTTCATTGACTACAGCTCAGCATTCACACCATAGTATCCTCCATGCTCATCATTAAGCTCGGGGCCCTGGGTCTGAACCCCGCCCTTTCCAACTGGGTCCTGGACTTCCTGACAGGGCCGCCCCCAGGTGGTGGCCACACAGGAGCCCCACAAGGTGCGTGCTCAGCCCCTCCTGTACTCCTTGTTCACCCATGACTGCGTGGCCACCTCCCATGACAAGACAGCCTACAGGGAGGAGGTGAGGGCCCTGGACGGACTGGTGCCAGGAAAATAACCTCTCCGTCAACGCTTTTACAAAACGAAGGAGCTGATTGTGGACTTCAGGAGACAGCAGAGGAGCAGGCCCTATCCACATCGACAGGAGACAGCAGAGGGGCAGCTATCACACATCGACAGGAGACAGCAGAGGGAGCAGGCCCTATCCACATCAACAGGAGACAGCAGAGGGAGCAGGCCCCTATCCACATCGACGGGACAGGAGACAGCAGGAGCAGGCCCCTATCCACATCGACAGGAGACAGCAGAGGGAGCAGGCCCCTATCCACATCGACAGGAGACAGCAGAGGAGCAGGCCCCTATCCACATCGACAGGACAGGAGACAGCAGAGGGAGCAGGCCCTATCACATCGACAGGACAGGAGACAGCAGAGGGAGCAGGCCCCTATCCACATCGACAGGACAGGAGACAGCAGAGGGAGCAGGCCCCCTATCCACATCGACAGGACAGGAGACAGCAGAGGAGCAGGCCCCTATCCACATCAACAGGACAGGAGACAGCAGAGGGAGCAGGCCCTATCACATCAACAGGACAGGAGACAGCAGAGGGAGCAGGCCCCTATCCACATCGACAGGACAGGAGACAGCAGAGGGAGCAGGCCCCTATCCACATCAACAGGACAGGAGACAGCAGAGGAGCAGGCCCCTATCCACATCAACAGGACAGGAGACAGCAGAGGGAGCAGGCCCCTATCCACATAGACAGGAGACAGCAGAGGGGCAGGCCCCTATCCACATCAGGAGAGCAGGGAGCAGCAGAGGGAGCAGCAGGCCCTATCCACATCGACAGGAGACAGCAGAGGAGCAGGCCCCTATCCACAGGAGACAGCAGAGGAGCAGGCTATCCCACATCGACAGGACAGGAGCAGAGGGAGCAGGCCCCTATCCACATAGACGACAGGACAGGATCGACAGGAGACAGCAGAGGGAGCAGGCCCCTATCCACATCGACAGGACAGGAGACAGCAGAGGGAGCAGGCCCCCTATCACATAGACAGGAGACAGCAGAGAGCGGGCCCTATCACAGACAGGAGACAGCAGAGGGAGCAGGCCCCTATCCACATCAACAGGACAGGAGACAGCAGAGGGGCAGGCCCCTATCCACATCAACAGGACAGGAGACAGCAGAGGGGAGCAGGCTATCACATAGACAGGAGACAGCAGAGGGGAGCAGGCCCCTATCCACATCGACAGGAGACAGCAGAGGGGAGCAGGCCCTATCACATCGACAGGACAGGAGACAGCAGAGGGAGCAGGCCCCTATCACATCAGCAGCAGGCCCTATCATCGACAGGACAGGAGACAGCAGAGGAGCAGACCCCTATCCACATCGACAGGACAGGAGACAGCAGAGGGAGCAGGCCCCTATCCCACATCGACAGGACAGGAGACAGCAGAGGGAGCAGGCCCTATCCACATCAGGAGACAGCAGAGGGCAGGCCCTAGACAGCAGGAGACAGCAGAGGAGCAGGCCCTATCCACATCGACTGGACAGGGAGACAGCAGAGGAGCAGGCCCCTATCACATCGACAGGACAGGAGACAGCAGAGGGAGCAGGCCCTATCCACATCGATAGGACAGGAGACAGCAGAGGAGCAGGCCCTATCCACATCGACAGGAGACACAGGACAGGCCCTATCACATCGACAGGCAGAGCAGGGAGCAGGCCCCTATCCACATCGACAGGAGACAGCAGAGGGAGCAGGCCCCTATCCACATCGACAGGAGACAGCAGAGGGAGCAGGCCCTATCCCATCGACAGGAGACAGCAGAGGGAGCAGGCCCTATCCACATCAACAGGACAGGAGACAGCAGAGGAGCAGGCCCCTATCCACATCGACAGGACAGGAGACAGCAGAGGGAGCAGGCCCTATCCACATCGATAGGACAGGAGACAGCAGAGGGAGCAGGCCCCTATCCACATCGACAGGGAGACAGCAGAGACAGGCCCCTATCACATCTACAGGAGACAGCAGAGGGAGCAGGCCCCTATCCACATCAACAGGAGACAGCAGAGGGAGCAGGCCCCTATCCACATCGATAGGACAGGAGACAGCAGAGGGAGCAGGCCCCTATCCCATCGACAGGAGACAGCAGAGGACAGGCTATCACATCGACAGCTATTCACAGCAGGGGAGCAGGCCCCTATTCACATCAACAGGACAGGAGACAGCAGAGAGGGAGCAGGCCCCTATTCACATCGACAGGACAGGAGACAGCAGAGGAGCAGGCCCTATCCCATCGACAGGAGAGCAGAGGACAGGGAGGACAGCAGAGGGAGCAGGCCCCTATCACATCGACAGGAGACAGCAGAGGGAGCAGGCCCCTATCCATAGGACAGGAGACAGCAGAGGAGCAGGCCCTATCCACATCGACAGGAGACAGCAGAGGAGCAGGCCCCTATCCCATCAACAGGACAGGAGACAGCAGAGGGAGCAGGCCCCCTATCCACATCGACAGGACAGGAGACAGCAGAGGGGAGCAGGCCCCTATCCAGATCAGGACAGGAGACAGCAGAGGGAGCAGGCCCCTATCCACATCAACAGGACAGGAGACAGCAGGGAGCAGGCTATTCACATCGACAGGACAGGAGACAGCAGAGGAGCAGGCCCCTATTCACAGCAGAGGAGCAGGACAGGGGAGACAGCAGAGGAGCAGGCCCCTATCACATCAGGACAGGAGACAGCAGAGGAGCAGGCCCCTATCACATCGACAGGACAGGAGACAGCAGAGGGAGCAGGCCCCTATCCACATCAGGACAGGGAGACAGGGAGGACAGCAGGGAGACAGCAGAGGGGCAGGCCCCTATCACACAGGACAGGAGACAGCAGAGACAGGCAGAGGGAGCAGGCCCCTATCCACATCGACAGGACAGGAGACAGCAGAGGGAGCAGGCCCTATCCATCGACAGGACAGCAGAGGGAGCAGGCCCCTATCCACATCGACAGAGGCAGAGCAGGCCCCTATCACATCGACAGGACAGGAGACAGCAGAGGGAGCAGGCCCCTATCACATCGACAGGAGACATCGACAGGACAGGAGACAGCAGAGGAGCAGGCTATCACATCGACAGGAGACAGCAGAGGAGCAGGCCCCTATCCACATCAACAGGACAGGAGACAGCAGAGGAGCAGGCCCTATCCACATCGACAGGACAGGAGACAGCAGAGGGAGCAGGCCCCTATCACATCGACAGGACAGGAGACAGCAGAGGAGACAGGCAGGAGACAGGGAGCAGGCCCTATTCACATCAACAGGACAGGAGACAGCAGAGGGAGCAGGCCCCTATCCAGATCGACAGGACAGGAGACAGGAGACAGAGGGAGGAGCAGGCCCTATTCACATCGACAGGACAGGAGACAGCAGAGGGAGCAGGCCCTATCCCATCGACAGGACAGGAGACAGCAGAGGGAGCAGGCCCTATCCACATCCACAGGCCCTATCGACAGGACAGGAGACAGCAGAGGGAGCAGGCCCCTATCCACATCGACAGGACAGGAGACAGCAGAGGGAGCAGGCCCCTATCACATCGACAGGACAGGAGACAGCAGAGGAGCAGGCCCCTATCCACATCGACAGGAGACAGGAGACAGCAGAGGAGACGGCAGAGGGGAGCAGGCCCTATCCACATCGACAGGACAGGAGACAGCAGAGGGAGCAGGCCCCTATCCACATCGACAGGACAGGAGACAGCAGAGGGAGCAGGCCCCTATCCACATCAGGACTGGAGACAGCAGGAGCAGGCCCCTATCCACATCGACAGGAGAGACAGCAGAGGGAGCAGGCCCCTATCACATCGACAGGAGACAGCAGAGGGGCAGGCCCTATCACATCGACAGGACAGGAGACAGCAGAGGAGCAGGCCCCTATCACATCAACAGGACAGGAGACAGCAGAGGGGAGCAGGCCCTATCCACATCGACAGGACAGGAGACAGCAGAGGGAGCAGGCCCCTATCCACATCTGGACAGGGAGACAGCAGAGGACAGGCCCCTATCACATCAACAGGACAGGAGACAGCAGAGGCAGGCCCCTATCCACATCAACAGGACAGGAGACAGCAGAGGAGCAGGCCCTATTCACATCGACAGGACAGGAGACAGCAGAGGAGCAGGCCCCTATCCACATCAACAGGACAGGAGACAGCAGAGGGAGCAGGCCCCTATCCACATCAGGAGACAGCAGAGACAGGCGACTGGACAGGAGACAGAGAGGGCCCCCTATCACATCGACAGGACAGGAGACAGCAGAGGGGCAGGCCCTATCATCAACAGGACAGGAGACAGCAGAGGGAGCAGGCCCTATCCACATCAGGACAGGACAGGCTATCCCATCAGGGAGACAGCAGAGACAGCAGAGGAGCAGGCCCCTATCCACATGACAGGACAGGAGACAGCAGAGGGAGCAGGCCCCTATTCACATCGATAGGACAGGAGACAGCAGAGGAGCAGGCCCTATCCACATCGACTAGCAGAGGAGCAGGCCCCCTATCCACATCGAGGAGACAGCAGAGGGAGCAGGCCCCTATTCACATCGACAGGACAGGAGACAGCAGAGGGAGCAGGCCCCTATTCACATCGACAGGACAGGAGACAGCAGAGGGAGCAGGCCCCTATCACATCGACAGGAGACAGCAGAGAAGAGAGCAGGCCCCTATCACATCGACAGGACAGGAGACAGCAGAGGGAGCAGGCCCCCTATCCACATCAACAGGACAGGAGACGGCAGAGGGAGCAGGCCCCTATCCCATCGACAGGACAGGAGACAGCAGAGGGAGCAGGCCCCTATCCACATCAGGACAGGAGAGCAGGAGCCCTATTCCACATCGACAGACAGGAGACAGCAGAGGAGCAGGCCCCTATCACATCAACAGGACAGGGAGACAGCAGAGGAGCAGGCCCCCTATCACATCAACAGGACGGGAGACAGCAGAGGGACAGGCTAGACATCGACAGGAGGAGACAGTAGAGGAGCAGGCCCCTATCCACATCGACAGGACAGGAGACAGCAGAGGGGAGCAGGCCCCTATCCACATCAACAGGACAGGAGACAGCAGAGGGAGCAGGCCCCTATCGACAGGAGACAGCAGAGGAGCACATCACACAGGACAGGAGACAGCAGAGGGAGCAGGCCCCTATCACATCAACAGGACAGGAGACAGCAGAGGAGCAGGCCCCTATCCCATCAACAGGACAGGAGACAGAAAGAGGGGCAGGCAGAGGGAGCAGGCAGGCCCCTATCACATCGACAGGACAGGAGACAGCAGAGGGAGCAGGCCCTATCCACATCAACAGGACAGGAGACAGCAGAGGGAGCAGGCCCCTATCCACATCGACAGGACAGGAGACAGCAGAGGGAGCAGGCCCCTATCCACATCGAGGGAGACAGCAGAGAGCAGGCCCTATCCCATCGACAGGACGGGAGACAGCAGAAGAGCAGGACGGGAGACAGCAGAGGAGCAGGCCCTCCCATCGACAGGGAGACAGCAGAGGGAGCAGGCTATCACATCGACTGGACAGGAGACAGCAGAGGGAGCAGGCCCCTATCCACATCGACAGGACAGGAGACAGCAGAGGGAGCAGGCCCCTATCCACATCGATAGGACAGGAGACAGCAGAGGGGAGGCCCTATCCACAGCAGGAGACAGCAGAGGGCAGGCCCCTATCCACATCGACAGGACAGGAGACAGCAGAGGAGCAGGCCCTATCCACATCGACAGGAGACAGCAGAGGGAGCAGGCCCCTATCACATCGACAGGAGACAGCAGAGGAGCAGGCCCCTATCCACATCAGGACAGGAGACAGCAGGGAGCAGGCCCCTATTCACATCAACAGGACAGGAGACAGCAGAGGGCAGGCTATCACATCGACAGGAGGAGACAGCAGAGGAGCCCCTATCACATCGATAGGACAGGAGACAGCAGAGGAGCAGGCCCCTATCCCACATCTACAGGAGACAGCAGAGGCAGGCTATCACATCAACAGGAGACAGCAGGGAGCAGGCCCTATTCCACGATCAGGAGACAGGAGAGGAGCAGGCCCCTATCCAGATCGACAGGAGCAGCAGAGGCAGGCCCTATCCACATCGACAGGAGACAGCAGAGGGAGCAGGCCCCTATTCATCGACAGGACAGGAGACAGCAGAGGAGCAGGCCCCCTATTCACATCGACAGGACAGGAGACAGCAGGCAGGACAGCAGGAGGGAGCAGGCCCCTATCCACATCGACAGGACAGGAGACAGCAGAGGAGCAGGCCCCTATCACATCGACAGGACAGGGAGACAGCAGAGGGAGCAGGCCCCTATCACATCGACAGGACAGGAGACAGCAGAGGGAGCAGGCCCCTATCACATCAGGAGACAGGAGACAGCAGAGACAGCAGGGAGCAGGCCCCTATCCATCAACAGGACAGGAGACAGCAGAGGGAGCAGGCCCTATCCACATCGACAGGACAGGAGACAGCAGAGGGAGCAGGCCCCTATCACATCGACAGGACAGGAGACAGCAGAGGAGCAGGCCCTATCCCATCGACAGGACAGGAGACAGAAGAGGGAGCAGGCCCCTATCCACATCAACAGGACAGGAGACAGCAGAGGGAGCAGGCCCTATCACATCAACAGGACAGGAGACAGCAGAGGAGCAGGCCCCTATCCACATCAACAGGACAGGAGACAGCAGAGGGGCAGGCCCCTATCCACATCGACAGGACAGGAGACAGCAGAGAGGGCCCTATCACATCGACTGGACAGGAGACAGCAGAGGAGCAGGCCCCTATCCACATCAACAGGACAGGAGACAGCAGAGGGAGCAGGCCCCTATCACATCAACAGGACAGGAGACAGCAGAGGGAGCAGGCCCCTATTCACATCGACAGGACAGGGAGACAGCAGAGGGAGCAGGCCCCTATCCATCAACAGGACAGGGAGACAGCAGAGGGAGCAGGCCCCTATCACATCGAGGGAGACAGCAGAGGCAGGCCCTATCACATCGACTGGACAGGAGACAGCAGAGGGAGCAGGCCCTATCACATCGACAGGACAGGAGACAGCAGAGGAGCAGGCCCCTATCCATCATCAGGAGACAGCAGAGGACAGGCCCTATCCACATCGACAGGACAGGAGACAGCAGAGGGAGCAGGCCCTATCACATCAACAGGAGACAGCAGAGGGACAGGCCCCTATTCACATCGACAGGAGACAGCAGAGGGAGCAGGCCCCTATCACATCGACAGGACAGGAGACAGCAGGGAGCAGGCCCCTATTCACATCGACAGGGGAGACAGCAGAGGGCAGGCCCTATCCACATCGACAGGACAGGAGACAGCAGAGGGCAGGCCCTATCCACATCGACAGGACAGGATACAGCAGAGGAGCAGGCCCTATCCACATCGACAGGACAGGAGACAGCAGAGGGAGCAGGCCCCTATCCACATCGACAGGACAGGAGACAGCAGAGGGAGCAGGCCCCTATCCACATCAACAGGACAGGATACAGCAGAGGGAGCAGGCCCCTATCCCATCGACAGGACAGGAGACAGCAGAGAGCAGGCCCCTACATCGACAGGACAGGAGACAGCAGAGGGAGCAGGCCCCTATCCACATCGACAGGACAGGAGACAGCAGAGGAGCAGGCCCTATCCACATCGACAGGACAGGAGACAGCAGAGAGCAGGCCCTATCCACATCAACAGGACAGGAGACAGCAGAGGGAGCAGGCCCCTATCCACATCGACAGGACAGGGAGACAGCAGAGGAGCAGGCCCTATCCACATCGACAGGACAGGAGACAGCAGAGGGAGCAGGCCCCTATCCACATCGACAGGACAGGAGACAGCAGAGGAGCAGGGCCCTATCCACATCAACAGGACAGGAGACAGCAGGGGAGCAGGCCCCTATCCACATCGATAGGACATGAGACAGCAGAGGGAGCAGGCCCCTATCCACATCGACAGGACAGGAGACAGCAGAGGGGAGCAGGCCCCTATCCACATCGATAGGACAGGAGTGGAGAAGGTGAGAAGCTTCAAGTTTCTCAGGACACATCAATCAGAGAAGCAGGCTTCTATCCAAAGGCCATCAGACTGTTAAATACATCACTAGCCAGCTAGCACCTATTACTTAACCCTGCACCTTAGAGGCTGCTGCCCTATGTACAGTGACGACAGTATTCACCCCTCCTTCAGAGTTATCAGGCTCTTTGTTGTCCTTGCAGTTTGGTGGGCGGCCATCTCTTAGGTTTGTTGTGGTGCCATTTCCTTTCCGTTTTTTTTTATTTAAATAATGGATTTAGCAGCTCCGTGGGATGTTCAAAGTTTCTGATCTTTTTTCATAACCCAACACTGATCTATACTTCTCCACAACTTTTCAGGATACAGCAGGGGCAGGCTCTTTGGTCTTCATGGTGCCACTTGCTTGGTGGTGCCCCTTGCTTAGTGGCGTTGCAGATTCTGGGGCAATTTAAGAACAGGTGTATATATACTGAGATCATGTGACAGATCATGTGACCCTATTTGAACACAGGTGGAATTAATTTAACAAAGACGTGACTTCTAAAGGCATTTGGCCACCAGATCTTATTTAGGCCTCGTAGTAAAGCAGAGGTGAATGCATATGTACGCACCAGTTTTCCATTAAATTATTTTTATTACATCAGTCTCTCCCACACTACTCTGTCTAGGGCCCATCAGTCTCTCCCTACACTACTCTGTCTAGGGCCCATCAGTCTCTCCCTACACTACTCTGTCTAGGCCCATCAGTCTCTCCCTACACTACTCTGTCTAGGGCCCATCAGTCTCTCCTACAGGACGGGAGACTGTCTAGAGGCCCATCAGTCTCTCCCTACACTACTCTGTCTAGGGCCCATCAGTCTCTCCCTACACTACTCTGTCTAGGCCCATCAGTCTCTCCCTAGGACTACTCTGTCTAGGGCCCATCAGTCTCTCCCTACACTACTCTGTCTAGGGCCCATCAGTCTCTCCCTACACTACTCTGTCTAGGCCCATCAGTCTCTCCCTACACTACTCTTTCTAGGGCCCTCAGTCTCTCCCTACACTACTCTGTCTAGGCACCAGATCTTATTTAGGGGCCTCGTAGTAAAGGAGGAGAATGCATATGTACGCACCAGTTTTCCATTAAATTATTTTTATTACATCAGTCTCTCCCTACACTACTCTGTCTAGGGGCCCATCAGTCTCTCCCTACACTACTCTGTCTAGGCCCATCAGTCTCTCCCTACACTACTCTGTCTAGGCACCAGATCTTATTTAGGGGCCTCGACAGGAAAGGAGGTGAATGCATATGTAGGGCACCAGTTTTCCATTAAATTATTTTTATTACATCAGTCTCTCCTACACTACTCTGTCTAGGGCCCATCAGTCTCTCCCTACACTACTCTGTCTAGGGCCCATCAGTCTCTCCAGGACACTACTCTGTCTAGGCACCAGATCTTATTTAGGGGCCTCGTAGTAAAGGACAGGAGTGAATGCATATGTACGCACCAGTTTTCCATTAAATTATTTTTATTACATCAGTCTCTCCCTACACTACTCTGTCTAGGGCCCATCAGACTCTCCCTAAATAGCTCTGTCTAGGGCCCCAGTCTCTCCCTACACTACTCTAACCCTGCACCTTATTTAGGGGCCTGCCCTAGTAAAGGAGTGAATGCATATGTATTCACCAGTTTTCCTTAAATTATTTTATCACATGTTTTTT
This sequence comes from Oncorhynchus nerka, assembly GCF_034236695.1. Taxonomy (NCBI): domain Eukaryota; kingdom Metazoa; phylum Chordata; class Actinopteri; order Salmoniformes; family Salmonidae; genus Oncorhynchus; species Oncorhynchus nerka. The sequence goes on from NW_027039045.1 coordinate 22,316, forward strand.
TACCAATGTTTTCATTTCACTTCATAGTATTTTGTTTATGTCCATTACATGAAATCAGATAAAAATCCATTTAATTTAAATAATGCAACAAAATAGGAAAAATGCCGGGGGATGTTCAAAGGGCCCTTTACATAGACATGGAATCACTGGTTTTTTAATAATGGACTACTACTTCTCCACTTTACCTACCTGTTTCCCACTGTTTACAGCTATTCATACTGTGCCACTTACTACGGTTTATTGTTTACATAATGTGCAGATACTGGGGCAATTTACATGTGTTTACATACTGTTTACATACTGTTACATATACTGTTTAACATATTACTGACATTTTTACAGATCTTATTTACATACTGTTTAAATACTGAATGCATTCTGTTTACATACAGTTTTCCATAAATGTTTTGTTTACATAGTCTGTTTACATACTCTGTCTATGCCCATCATGTTTACATACTGTTTACATGCCCATCTGTTTACCCTACTGTTTACATACTGTTTACATGATGTTTACATGATGTTTACACTACTGTTTACATACTGTTTACATCTCTGTCTAGGGCCCTACACTACTGTTTACATCATGTCTGTTTACATACTGTTTACATACCCATCACATACTGTTTACATACTCTGTTTACATGATGTCTTACATACACTACTCTGTTTACATGTTTACATCATGTTTACATACTGTTTACATACTGTTTACATGATGTTTACATACTGTTTACATACTGTTTACATGTCTCTTTACATACTGTTTACACTCTTTCTGGCCCATAGATACTGTTTACATACTGTTTACATACTGTTTACATGATGTTTACATACTGTTTACATACTGTTTACATACTGTTTACATCAGGTTTACTCTGTCTACATGGTTTACATACTGTCCTACATACTGGGTTTACATATGGGCCCATACTGTTTACACTATACTGTTTACATATCTTATTTAGGGGCCTCGTAGTATAGGCTTTACATACTGTTTAATGCATATTTACACTGATTTTTCCATTAAATTATTTTTATTACATACATACTGTTTACACTATCTGTTTACTAGGTTTACATCATGTCTTCCATACACATACTGTTTACATACTGGGCCCATGTTTCTGTTTACATGTTTACATACTGTTTACATACTGTTTACATACTGTTTATTTAGGGGCATACTGTTTACATGAGGTGTTTACATACTGTTTACATACTGTTTTACTGTTTAAAGATTGTTTACATACTGTTTACATACTGTTTACATACTGTTTAGGGCCATAAGTCTATCTCCCTACACTACTGTTTCTGAGGCACAGACTGTTTACATACTGTTTACATGATGTGTGAATGTTTACATACTGTTACATTTATGCACTGTTTTACCAATGTATTTCATTTCACTTCATAGTATTTTGTTTATGTCCATTACATGAAATCCAGATAAAAATCCATTTAATTCCAGGTTTAATGCAACAAATAGGAAACTGCCTGCACCCTTTAGGAATCACTGGTCACTTTAATAATGGAACACTCAGCAATGTTTTACAGTTCACATACTGTTTATACTACATGATGTTTACATACTGTTTACATACTGTTTACATTCTGTTTACATACTGTTTACATACTGTTTTACATACTGTTTACATACTGTTTACATGATGTTTACATACTGTTTACATGATGTTTACATACTGCACTGTTTTACATACTGTTTACATACTGTTTACATGATGTTTACATACTGTTTACATGATGTTTACATGAGGAACACAACTGTTTACATGATGTTTTATGTTTATGATGTTTACTACTGCACTGTTTACATGGTTTACATACTGTTTACATACAGATGTTTTACATACTGTTTACATAGTTTTACATGTTTTTGTTTACATTCTGTTTAGATACTGTTTACATACTGTTTACATACTGTTTGGATGCTGTTTACATACTGAACACTAGCATTTACATAATAAGATACATACTGCACTGTTTACATGATGTTTACTACTGTTTACATGATGTTTGCCTTACTGTTTATACTGTTTACATTCTGTTTACCACTGTTTACATACTGAACTGTTTACAATGTTTACACTGTTTTAGTTTAGACTGTTTACTACTGCACTGTTTACAGACTGTTTATACTGTTTACAGACCATACTGGAACACATAATGTTTACATACTGTTTACATAGTTAGATACTACTGCACTGTTGGAGCCAGGAACACAAGCATTTAGTTAGATACTACTGTACTGTTGGAGCCAGGAACACAAGCATTTAGTTAGATACTGCACTGTAAGAGCCTGTAGAACACTGAATTTAGTTAGATACTACTGTACTGTTGGAGCCAGGAACACAAGCATTTAGTTAGATACTACTGCACTGTTACATTTGGTTAGATACACTGTACTGTTGGAGCCAGGAACACAAGCATTTAGTTAGATACTACTGAATTGGAGCCAGGAACACAAGCATTTAGTTAGATACTACTGCACTGTTGGAGCCAGGAAACACAAGCATTTAGTTAGATACTACTGAACTGTTAGGAACACAAGCATTTAGTTAGATACTACTGTACTGATGGAGCAGAAACACAAGCATTTAGTTAGATACTACTGCACTGTTGGAGCCAGGAACACAAGCATTTAGTTAGATATACTACTGCACTATAGGAGCTAGGAACACAAGCATTTAGTTAGATACTACTGCATACTAGGAACACAAGTATTTAGTTAGATACTACTGTTGGAGCCAGGAACACAAGCATTTAAGATACTACACTTTGGAGCCAGGAACACAAGCATTTAGTTAGATATTACCATTGGAGCTAGGAACACAAGTATTTAGTTAGATACTACTGAACTGTTGGAGCCAGGAACACAAGCATTTAGTTAGATATTACTGCACTATAGGAGCTAGGAACACAAGCATTTAGTTAGATACTACTGTACTGTTGGAGCCAGGAACACAAGCATTTAGTTAGATACTACTGTACTGTTGGAGCCAGGAACACAAGCATTTAGTTAGATACTACTGTACTGTTGGAGCCAGGAACACAAGCATTTAGTTAGATACTACTGTACTGTTGGAGCCAGGAATACAAGCATTTAGTTAGATACTACTGCACTATAGGAGCTAGGAACACAAGCATTTAGTTAGATACTACTGCACTGTTGGAGCTAGGAATACAAGCATTTAGTTAGATACTGCTGCACTATAGGAGCCAGGAACACAAGCATTTAGTTAGATACTACTGCACTATAGGAGCTAGGAACACAAGCATTTAGTTAGATACTACTGCACTGTTGGAGCTAGGAACACAAGCATTTAGTTAGATACTACTGCACTATAGGAGCCAGGAACACAAGCATTTAGTTAGATACTACTGCACTGTAGGAGCTAGGAACACAAGTATTTAGTTAGATACTACTGAACTGTTGGAGCCAGGAACACAAGCATTTAGTTAGATACTACCATTAGACTAGTAACACAAGCATTTAGTTAGATACTACTGTACTGTTGGAGCCAGGAACACAAGCATTTAGTTAGATACTACTGTACTGTTGGAGCCAGGAACACAAGCATTTAGTTAGATACTACTGTACTGTTGGAGCCAGGAACACAAGCATTTAGTTAGATACTACTGTACTGTTGGAGCCAGGAACACAAGCATTTAGTTAGATACTACTGCACTGTTGGAGCCAGGAACACAAGCATTTGGTTTAGATACTACTGCACGATAGGAGCTAGGAATACAAGCATTTAGTTAGATACTACTGCACTGTAGGAGCCAGGAACACAATCATTTAGTTAGATACTACTGAACTGTTGGAGCCAGGAACACAAGCATTTAGTTAGATACTACTGAACTGTTGGAGCCAGGAACACAAGCATTTAGTTAGATACTACTGTACTGTTGGAGCCAGGAACACAAGCATTTCACTACACCCGCAATAACATTGGCTAAATATGTGTATGTGACCAATAACATTTAATTTCATTTGATTGATATCTGACATGGTACAGGTCTCTTCTTCTTTAAGCCCATAACCTTGTGTGTGAAGTAGTATACTTTTCTTTAGAATTGTTTCAGACTGCCAATAATCACTCTGTGATCTGATTTAGCCCACAGAGCAGTGGAACAACACCTAGCCAACCATCGATGTGAAAACACACACACACACACACACACACACACACACACACACACACACACACACACACACACACACACACACACATACACACACACACATTTAACGTCAACGCTAGAAGGTCAAATGCACCCCCCCCACGACTCACAGAAACCTTTAGTGTTCTTTTTGCTTGGCCACGGGGAGCGTGGTCGGGTTCGAGCGTGGTCGGGTATGAGGGTGTCTGGCAGGTAGAAAAGGTGCCGTAACCTTTACCTTCCTGAGCCATAACAGACACACACATACACACACACACACCACACACCACGCACCACACACACACACACACACACACACACACACACACACACACCACACACACACACACCACACACACACACACACCACACACCACACACACACACACACACCACACACACACACACACACACACACACACACACACCACACACACACCACACACCACGCACACCACACACACACACCACACACACACACCACACACCACACACACACACACACATTGCGGTGAGGAGTCCATTTTCACCTTAAAGTTGTTTTAAAGGCCACACATATTACCCTTTAGTCTGCTGGTCTCTCTGGGGTTGATCTGTATGATCTGAACAGGCTGTAGTGGACCATGTGAACGATACAGAATATTTCCTTTCTTATTGACTGTGTGTGTTCAACGCCTGACCCCCTAGGGTTGTAGGTTTGACCCCAGCTGTCTGACCCTGGCCTGATCTATGACCCCCCCTCCTGACACTCTACTCTGAGGCTCGTGGGTCACAGTCTCTATCATGGCCAAGACGTTGAGAGAAGACAAGCATGCACACACACGCACGCACGTACGCAAACACACATCCCGCCCTTCTGTCTGTCTGTCTGTCTGTCTGTCTGTCTGTCTGTCTGTCTGTCTCCATCTGTCAATCCTTTCTTCACCTCCATCCTCTTCCTCTCCTCGGTCCTCTCTTCCCCTCCCTTTATGTCTTCTTTTTCCAAACTTTTCTCCCCCTCTATCTTCACCTCTCCTCTGTCCTCTCCCAGTAGACTTGCATCAGAGACAGAGAGGTTGAGAGAAAAGAGAAAAGCAGAGCTCCTGTCAGAAGAAACAATCGATCTCAGCTGTCAGTCATTTTCTTTAAGCAACTGTTGTTCTCCGGCCGCACCGCTGGTCAAGCCAGTTAAAAGTTCTCTATTCATTACATGGACACTATCTCTATTGTTATGACATGGACACTATCTCTATTAACTAGACACTATCTCTATTAACTAGACACTATCTCTATTAACTAGACACTATCTCTATTAACTAGACACTATCTCTATTAACTAGACACTATCTCTAATGTTATTACATGGACACTATCTCTATTAACTAGACACTATCTCTATTAACTAGACACTATCTCTATTATTTATTAACTAGACACTATCTCTATTATTATTAACTAGACACTATCTCTATTATTTATTAACTAGACACTATCTCTATTAACTAGACACTATCTCTATTAACTAGATACTATCTCTATTAACTAGATACTATCTCTATTAACTAGATACTATCTCTATTAACTAGACACTATCTCTATTAACTAGACACTATCTCTATTAACTAGATACTATCTCTATTAACTAGATACTATCTCTATTAACTAGACACTATCTCTATTAACTAGATACTATCTCTATTAACTAGATACTATCTCTATTAACTAGATACTATCTCTATTAACTAGACACTATCTCTATTATTTATTAACTAAGACACTATCTCTATTAACTAGACACTATCTCTATTAACTAGATACTATCTCTATTAACTAAACACTATCTCTATTAACTAGACACTATCTCTATTAACTAGACACTATCTCTATTAACTAGACACTATCTCTATTAACTAGACACTATCTCTATTGTTATTAACTAGACACTATCTCTATTAACTAGATACGATCTCTATTAACTAGATACTATCTCTATTAACTAGACACTATCTCTATTAACTAGACACTATCTCTATTAACTAGACACTATCTCTATTGTTATTAACTAGACACTATCTCTATTAACTAGATACGATCTCTATTAACTAGATACTATCTCTATTAACTAGACACTATCTCTATTAACTAGACACTATCTCTATTAACTAGACACTATCTCTATTGTTATTAACTAGACACTATCTCTATTAACTAGACACTATCTCTATTAACTAGATACTATCTCTATTAACTAAACACTATCTCTATTAACTAGACACTATCTCTATTAACTACACACTATCTCTATTAACTAGACACTATCTCTATTAACTAGACACTATCTCTATTGTTATTAACTAGACACTATCTCTATTAACTAGATACGATCTCTATTAACTAGATACTATCTCTATTAACTAGACACTATCTCTATTAACTAGACACTATCTCTATTAACTAGACACTATCTCTATTGTTATTAACTAGACACTATCTCTATTAACTAGATACTATCTCTATTAACTAGATACTATCTCTATTAACTAGATACTATCTCTATTAACTAGACACTATCTCTATTAACTAGACACTATCTCTATTGTTATTAACTAGACACTATCTCTATTAACTAGACACTATCTCTATTGTTATTAAGTAGACACTATCTCTATTAACTAGACATTGTCTCTATTGTTATTACATGGACACTATCTCTATTGTTATTACATGGACACTATCTCTATTGTTATTACATGGACACTATCTCTATTGTTATTACATGGACACTATCTCTATTGTTATTAACTAGATACTATCTCTATTGTTATTAGATGGACACTATCTCTATTAACTAGACACTATCTCTATTAACTAGACACTATCTCTATTGTTATTAACTAGACACTATCTCTATTGTTATTAGATGGACACTATCTCTATTAACTAGACACTATCTCTATTAACTAGACATTGTCTCTATTGTTATTAACTAGACACTATCTCTATTAGCTAGACACTATCTATATTGTTATTAGATGGACACTATCTCTATTAACTAGACACTATCTCTATTGTTATTAACTAGACACTATCTCTATTGTTATTAGATGGACACTATCTCTATTAACTAGACATTGTCTCTATTGTTATTAACTAGACACTATCTCTATTAGCTAGATACGATCTCTATTAACTAGATACTATCTCTATTAACTAGACACTATCTCTATTAACTAGACACTATCTCTATTAACTAGACACTATCTCTATTGGTATTAACTAGACACTATCTCTATTAACTAGACACTATCTCTATTAACTAGATACTATCTCTATTAACTAAACACTATCTCTATTAACTAGACACTATCTCTATTAACTAGACACTATCTCTATTAACTAGACACTATCTCTATTAACTAGACACTATCTCTATTGTTATTAACTAGACACTATCTCTATTAACTAGATACGATCTCTATTAACTAGATACTATCTCTATTAACTAGACACTATCTCTATTGTTATTAACTAGACACTATCTCTATTAACTAGACACTATCTCTATTAACTAGATACTATCTCTATTAACTAAACACTATCTCTATTAACTAGACACTATCTCTATTAACTAGACACTATCTCTATTAACTAGACACTATCTCTATTAACTAGACACTATCTCTATTGTTATTAACTAGACACTATCTCTATTAACTAGATACGATCTCTATTAACTAGATACTATCTCTATTAACTAGACACTATCTCTATTAACTAGACACTATCTCTATTAACTAGACATTGTCTCTATTGTTATTACATGGACACTATCTCTATTGTTATTACATGGACACTATCTCTATTGTTATTACATGGACACTATCTCTATTGTTATTACATGGACACTATCTCTATTGTTATTAACTAGATACTATCTCTATTGTTATTAGATGGACACTATCTCTATTAACTAGACACTATCTCTATTAACTAGACACTATCTCTATTGTTATTAACTAGACACTATCTCTATTGTTATTAGATGGACACTATCTCTATTAACTAGACACTATCTCTATTAACTAGACATTGTCTCTATTGTTATTAACTAGACACTATCTCTATTAGCTAGACACTATCTCTATTGTTATTAGATGGACACTATCTCTATTAACTAGACACTATCTCTATTGTTATTAACTAGACACTATCTCTATTGTTATTAGATGGACACTATCTCTATTAACTAGACATTGTCTCTATTGTTATTAACTAGACACTATCTCTATTAACTAGACACTATCTCTATTGTTATTAACTAGACACTATCTCTATTGTTATTAACTAGACACTATCTCTATTAACTAGACACTATCTCTATTAACTAGATACTATCTCTATTAACTAGATACTATCTCTATTAACTAGACACTATCTCTATTAACTAGATACTATCTCTATTAACTAGATACTATCTCTATTAACTAGACACTATCTCTATTAACTAGACACTATCTCTATTAACTAGATACTATCTCTATTAACTAGATACTATCTCTATTAACTAGACACTATCTCTATTAACTAGATACTATCTCTATTAACTAGATACTATCTCTATTAACTAGATACTATCTCTATTAACTAGACACTATCTCTATTGTTATTAACTAGACACTATCTCTATTAACTAGACACTATCTCTATTAACTAGATACTATCTCTATTAACTAAACACTATCTCTATTAACTAGACACTATCTCTATTAACTAGACACTATCTCTATTAACTAGACACTATCTCTATTAACTAGACACTATCTCTATTGTTATTAACTAGACACTATCTCTATTAACTAGATACGATCTCTATTAACTAGATACTATCTCTATTAACTAGACACTATCTCTATTAACTAGACACTATCTCTATTAACTAGACACTATCTCTATTGTTATTAACTAGACACTATCTCTATTAACTAGACACTATCTCTATTAACTAGATACTATCTCTATTAACTAAACACTATCTCTATTAACTAGACACTATCTCTATTAACTAGACACTATCTCTATTAACTAGACACTATCTCTATTAACTAGACACTATCTCTATTGTTATTAACTAGACACTATCTCTATTAACTAGATACGATCTCTATTAACTAGATACTATCTCTATTAACTAGACACTATCTCTATTGTTATTAACTAGACACTATCTCTATTAACTAGACACTATCTCTATTAACTAGATACTATCTCTATTAACTAGACACTATCTCTATTAACTAGATACTATCTCTATTAACTAGATACTATCTCTATTAACTAGACACTATCTCTATTAACTAGATACTATCTCTATTAACTAGATACTATCTCTATTAACTAGATACTATCTCTATTAACTAGACACTATCTCTATTGTTATTAACTAGACACTATCTCTATTAACTAGACACTATCTCTATTAACTAGATACTATCTCTATTAACTAAACACTATCTCTATTAACTAGACACTATCTCTATTAACTAGACACTATCTCTATTAACTAGACACTATCTCTATTAACTAGACACTATCTCTATTGTTATTAACTAGACACTATCTCTATTAACTAGATACGATCTCTATTAACTAGATAATATCTCTATTAACTAGACACTATCTCTATTAACTAGACACTATCTCTATTAACTAGACACTATCTCTATTGTTATTAACTAGACACTATCTCTATTAACTAGACACTATCTCTATTAACTAGATACTATCTCTATTAACTAAACACTATCTCTATTAACTAGACACTATCTCTATTAACTAGACACTATCTCTATTAACTAGACACTATCTCTATTAACTAGACACTATCTCTATTGTTATTAACTAGACACTATCTCTATTAACTAGATACGATCTCTATTAACTAGATACTATCTCTATTAACTAGACACTATCTCTATTGTTATTAACTAGACACTATCTCTATTAACTAGACACTATCTCTATTAACTAGATACTATCTCTATTAACTAAACACTATCTCTATTAACTAGACACTATCTCTATTAACTAGACACTATCTCTATTAACTAGACACTATCTCTATTAACTAGACACTATCTCTATTGTTATTAACTAGACACTATCTCTATTAACTAGATACGATCTCTATTAACTAGATACTATCTCTATTAACTAGACACTATCTCTATTAACTAGACACTATCTCTATTAACTAGACACTATCTCTATTATTTATTAACTAGACACTATCTCTATTAACTAGACACTATCTCTATTAACTAGATACTATCTCTATTAACTAAACACTATCTCTATTAACTAGACACTATCTCTATTAACTAGACACTATCTCTATTAACTAGACACTATCTCTATTAACTAGACACTATCTCTATTGTTATTAACTAGACACTATCTCTATTAACTAGATACGATCTCTATTAACTAGATACTATCTCTATTAACTAGACACTATCTCTATTAACTAGACACTATCTCTATTAACTAGACACTATCTCTATTATTTATTAACTAGACACTATCTCTATTAACTAGATACTATCTCTATTAACTAGATACTATCTCTATTAACTAGATACTATCTCTATTAACTAGACACTATCTCTATTAACTAGACACTATCTCTATTGTTATTAACTAGACACTATCTCTATTAACTAGACACTATCTCTATTGTTATTAACTAGACACTATCTCTATTAACTAGACATTGTCTCTATTGTTATTACATGGACACTATCTCTATTGTTATTACATGGACACTATCTCTATTGTTATTACATGGACACTATCTCTATTGTTATTACATGGACACTATCTCTATTGTTATTAACTAGATACTATCTCTATTGTTATTAACTAGACACTATCTCTATTAACTAGACACTATCTCTATTAACTAGACACTATCTCTATTGTTATTAACTAGACACTATCTCTATTGTTATTAGATGGACACTATCTCTATTAACTAGACACTATCTCTATTAACTAGACATTGTCTCTATTGTTATTAACTAGACACTATCTCTATTAGCTAGACACTATCTCTATTGTTATTAGATGGACACTATCTCTATTAACTAGACACTATCTCTATTGTTATTAACTAGACACTATCTCTATTGTTATTAGATGGACACTATCTCTATTAACTAGACATTGTCTCTATTGTTATTAACTAGACACTATCTCTATTAGCTAGACACTATCTCTATTAACTAGACACTATCTCTATTGTTATTAACTAGACACTATCTCTATTAACTAGACACTATCTCTATTAACTAGACACTATCTCTATTAACTAGACACTATCTCTGTTAACTAGACACTATCTCTATTGTTATTAACTAGACACTATCTCTATCTCTATTAACTAGACACTATCTCTATTAACTAGACACTATCTCTATTGTTATTAACTAGACACTATCTCTATTAACTAGACACTATCTCTATTAACTAGACACTATCTCTATTAACTAGACACTATCTCTATTAACTAGACACTATCTCTATTGTTATTAACTAGACACTATCTCTATTGTTATTAGATGGACACTATCTCTATTAACTAGACACTATCTCTATTGACTAGACACTATCTCTGTTAACTAGACACCATCTCTATTAACTAGACAATATCTCTATTAACTAGACACTATCTCTATTGTTATTAGATGGGCACTATCTCTATTAACTAGACACTATCTCTGTTAACTAGACACTATCTCTATTAGCTAGACACTATCTCTATTAACCTCTTCAGTCGACCCTCTACTTTTTTGAACATTCTGTTAAAAATCGCGCAACATTTCAGCGCCCTGCTACTCATGCCAGGAATATAGTATATGCATTTGATTAGTCTGTGTGGATAGAAAACACTCAGACGTTTAAAAAACTGGTTAAATCACTGCTGTGGCTTTACCAGAACGGCATTTACATCGAAAAGCACAGGAAAAACTGATCACTGAAAATGGGGAAAATATATCCATGCGGTACTTGAACCCATTGATAAACGTGAACCACAATTAATTGACTGAGGTTGCAGTACCTACAGCTTCCACAGGGTGTCTAAGTCTTGTCATTTCCTTGAGTTTTTTCTTGGTCAAACACAGACAGGACACCGTATCTAATCCGGTCTAGGACCGGATATTTTAGATTGAGTTTCTAGCCGGACATTTTCCAGACGGACAGCTAATGATCTTTACATAGCCTCCTGATGAATTTTATCGCTTATTAACGTTTACTAATACCTAAAGTTGCATTACAAACGTATTTCGAAGTGTTTTGTGAAAGTTTATCGTCGACGTTTTGAATTTTAAAAAATGACGTTACGTTTTGAAACAATGTTTTTCGTTTATCACACAGTCTACATATAACGATATCTAGGCTTTATATGGACCGATTTAATCGAAATAAAGACCCAAATAGTGTTTATGGGACATCTAGGAGTGCCAACAAAGAAGATGGTGAAAGGTAATGAATGTTTTCTATTTTATTGTGCGGTTTGTGTAGCGCCGAAATGCTAATTATTTTGTTTACGTCCCCTGTGGGTCTTTTGGGGTGTTGCATGCTATCAGATAATAGCTTCTCATGCTTTCGCCGAAAAGCATTTTAAAAATCTGACTTGTTGCCTGGATTCACAACGAGTGTAGCTTTAATTCGATACCCTGCATGTGTATTTTAATGAACTTTTGAGTTTTAACTAATACTATTAGCATTTAGCGTAGCGCATTTGCATTTCCAGAGCTCTAGTTGGGACGCAAGCGTCCCGAGTAGAAGCAACAGGTTAACTAGACACTATCTCTACATTTACATTACTATCTCTGTTATTTATTAACTAGACACTATCTCTATTGTTATTAACTAGACACTATCTCTATTGTTATTAGATGGACACTATCTATATTAACTAGACACTATCTCTATTAACTAGACACTATCTCTATTAACTAGACACTATCTCTATTAACTAGACACTATCTCTATTGTTATTACATGGACACTATCTCTATTTTTATTACATGGACACTATCTCTAGTGTTATTAACTAGACACTATCTCTATTGTTATTAGATGGACACTATCTCTATTAACTAGACACTGTCTCTATTAACTAGACACTATCTCTATTGTCATTACATGGACACTAACTCTATTGTTATTACATGGACACTATCTCTATTGTTATTAGATGGACACTATCTCTATTAACTAGACACTATCTCTATTAACTAGACACTATCTCTATTAACTAGACACTATCTCTATTAACTAGACACTATCTCTATTGTTATTACATGGACACTGTCTCTATTAACTAGACACTATCTCTATTAACTAGACACTATCTCTATTGTTATTAACTAGACACTATCTCTATTAACTAGACACTATCTCTATTAACTAGACACTATCTCTATTAACTAGACACTATCTCTATTAACTAGACACTATCTCTATTGTTATTAACTAGACACTATCTCTATTGTTATTAGATGGACACTATCTCTATTAACTAGACACTATCTCTATTGACTAGACACTATCTCTGTTAACTAGACACCATCTCTATTAACTAGACAATATCTCTATTAACTAGACACTATCTCTATTGTTATTAGATGGGCACTATCTCTATTAACTAGACACTATCTCTGTTAACTAGACACTATCTCTATTAGCTAGACACTATCTCTATTAACCTCTTCAGTCGACCCTCTACTTTTTTGAACATTCTGTTAAAAATCGCGCAACATTTCAGCGCCCTGCTACTCATGCCAGGAATATAGTATATGCATTTGATTAGTCTGTGTGGATAGAAAACACTCAGACGTTTAAAAAACTGGTTAAATCACTGCTGTGGCTTTACCAGAACGGCATTTACATCGAAAAGCACAGGAAAAACTGATCACTGAAAATGGGGAAAATATATCCATGCGGTACTTGAACCCATTGATAAACGTGAACCACAATTAATTGACTGAGGTTGCAGTACCTACAGCTTCCACAGGGTGTCTAGAGTCTTGTCATTTCCCTTCGAGTTTTTTCTTGGTCAAACACAGACAGGACACCGTATCTAATCCGGTCTAGGACCGGATATTTTCGTTGAGTTTCTAGCCGGACATTTTTCCAGACGGACAGCTAATGATCTTTACATCGCCTCCTGATGAATTTTATCGCTTATTAACGTTTACTAATACCTAAAGTTGCATTACAAATGTATTTGAAGTGTTTTGTGAAAGTTTATCGTCGACGTTTTGAATTTTAAAAAATGACGTTACGTTTTGAAACAATGTTTTTTTCGTTTATCACACAGTCTACATATAACGATATCTAGGCTTTATATGGACCGATTTAATCGAAATAAAGACCCAAATAGTGTTTATGGGACATCTAGGAGTGCCAACAAAGAAGATGGTGAAAGGTAATGAATGTTTTCTATTTTATTGTGCGGTTTGTGTAACGCCGAAATGCTAATTATTTTGTTTACGTCCCCTGTGGGTCTTTTGGGGTGTTGCATGCTATCAGATAATAGCTTCTCATGCTTTCGCCGAAAAGCATTTTAAAAATCTGACTTGTTGCCTGGATTCTAGCAGTGTAGCTTTAATTCGATACCCTGCATGTGTATTTTAATGAACTTTTGAGTTTTAACTAATACTATTAGCATTTAGCGTAGCGCATTTGCATTTCCAGAGCTCTAGTTGGGACGCAAGCGTCCCGAGTAGAAGCAACAGGTTAACTAGACACTATCTCTACATTTACATTACTATCTCTATTGTTATTAACTAGACACTATCTCTATTGTTATTAACTAGACACTATCTCTATTGTTATTAGATGGACACTATCTATATTAACTAGACACTATCTCTATTAACTAGACACTATCTCTATTAACTAGACACTATCTCTATTAACTAGACACTATCTCTATTGTTATTACATGGACACTATCTCTATTTTTATTACATGGACACTATCTCTAGTGTTATTAACTAGACACTATCTCTATTGTTATTAGATGGACACTATCTCTATTAACTAGACACTGTCTCTATTAACTAGACGTTCACTCTCTATTGTCATTACATGGACACTAACTCTATTGTTATTACATGGACACTATCTCTATTGTTATTAGATGGACACTATCTCTATTAACTAGACACTATCTCTATTAACTAGACACTATCTCTATTAACTAGACACTATCTCTATTGTTATTACATGGACACTGTCTCTATTAACTAGACACTATCTCTATTGTTATTAGATGGACACTATCTCTATTAACTAGACACTATCTCTATTAACTAGACACTATCTCTATTGTCATTACATGGACACTATCTCTATTGTTATTACATGGACACTATCTCTATTAACTAGACATTGTCTCTATTGTTATTACATGGACACTATCTCTATTGTTATTACATGGACACTATATCTATTAACTAGACACTATCTCTATTAACTAGACATTGTCTCTATTGTTATTACATGGACACTATCTCTATTAACTAGACACTATCTCTATTAACTAGATACTATCTCTATTAACTACATTTAACATTACATTTAAGTCATTTAGCAGACGCTCTTGTCCAGAGCGACTTACAAATTGGTGCGTTCACCTTAAGACATCCAGTGGAACAGCCACTTTACAATAGTGCATCTAAATCTAGTAAGGGGGGGGGTGAGAAGGATTACTTTATCCTATCCTAGGTATTCCCTGAAAGAGGTGGGGTTTCAGGTGTCTCCGGAAGGTGGTGATTGACCCGCTGTCCTGGCGTCGTGAGGGAGTTTGTTCCACCATTGGGGGCCAGAGCAGCGAACAGTTTTGACTGGGCTGCGCGGGAACTGTACTTCCTCAGTGGTAGGGAGGCGAGCAGGCCAGAGGTGGATGAACGCAGTGCCCTTGTTTGGGTGTAGGGCCTGATCAGAGCCTGGAGGTACTGAGGTGCCGTTCCCCTCACAGCTCCGTAGGCAAGCACCATGGTCTTGTAGCGGATGCGAGCTTCAACTGAAGCCAGTGGAGAGAGCGGAGGAGCGGGGTGACGGAGAGAACTTGGGGTTGAACACCAGACGGGCTGCGGCGTTCTGGATGAGTTGTAGGGGTTTAATGGCACAGGCAGGGAGCCCAGCCAACAGCGGGAGTTGCAGTAATCCAGACGGAGATGACAAAGTGCCTGGATTAGGACCTGCGTAACTTCCTGTGAGCAAGGGTCGTGCTCTGCGGATGTTGTAGAGCATGAACCTACAGGAACGGGCCACCGCCTTCATGTTAGTTGAGAAACGACAGGGTGTTGTCCAGGATCACGCCAAGGTTCTTAGCGCTCTGGGAGGAGGACACAATGGAGTTGTCAACCGTGATGGCGAGATCATGGAACGGGCAGTCCTTCCCCGGGAGGAAGAGCAGCTCCGTCTTGCCGAGGTTCAGCTTGAGGTGGTGATCCGTCATCCACACTGATATGTCTGCCAGACAGAGATGCGATTCGCCACCTGGTCATCAGAAGGGGGAAAGGGAGAAGATTAATTGTGTGTCGTCTGCATAGCAATGATAGGAGAGACCATGTGAGGTTATGACAGAGCCAAGTGACTTGGTGTATAGCGAGAATAGGAGAGGGCCTAGAAACAGAGCCCTGGGGACGCCAGTGGTGAGAGCGCGTTGTGAGGAGACGGATTCTCGCCACGCCACCTGGTAGGAGGCCTGTCAGGTAGGACGCAATCCAAGCGTGGGCCGCCGAGATGCCCAACTCGGAGAGGGTGGAGAGGAGGATCTGATGGTTCACAGTATCAAGGCAGCCGATAGGTCTAGAAGGGATGAGAGCAGAGGAGAGAGAGTTAGCTTTAGCAGTGCGGAGCGCCTCCGTGATACAGAGAAGAGCAGTCTCAGTTGGAATGACTAGTCTTGAAACCTGACTGATTTGGATCAAGAAGGTCATTCTGAGAGAGATAGCAGGGAGAGCTGGCCAAGGACGGCACGTTCAAGAGTTTTGGAGAGAAAGAAAGAAGGGATACTGGTCTGTAGTTGTTGACATCGGAGGGATCGAGTGTAGGTTTTTCAGAAGGGGTGCAACTCTCGCTCTCTTGAAGACGGAAGGGACGTGAGCCAGCGGTCAGGGATGATTTGATGAGCGAGGTGAGGTAAGGGAGAAGGTCTCCGGATGGTCTGGAGAAGAGAGGAGGGGATAGGGTCAAGCGGGCAGGTTGTTGGGCGGCCGGCCGTCACAAGACGCAAGATTTCATCTGGAGAGAGAGGGGAGAAAGAGGTCAGAGCACAGGGTAGGGCAGTGTGAGCAGAACCAGCAGTGTCGCTTTGACTTAGCAAACGAGGATCGGATGTCAGTCGACCTTCTTTCAAAAATGGTTGACGAAGTCATCTGCAGAGAGGGGAGGAGGGGGAGGGGAGGAGGATTCAGGAGGGAGAGAAGGTGGCAAAGAGCTTCCTAGGTTAGAGGCAGATGCTTGGAATTTAGAGTGGTAGAAAGTGGCTTTAGCAGCAGAGACAGAAGAGGAAAATGTAGAGGAGGAGTGAAAGGATGCCAGGTCCACAGGAGGCGAGTTTTCCATTTCCGCCTTGACTGCCCGATTCTGTTCTGTGAGCTCGCAATGAGTCGTCGAGCCCCACGGAGGCGGGAGGGGAGGACCCGAGCCGGCCTGGAGGATAGGGGACATAGAGAGTCAAAGGATGCAGAAGGGAGGAGAGGAGGGGTTGAGGGAGGAGGCAGAATCAGGAGATAGGTTGGAGAAGGTTTTGAGCAGAGGGAAGATGATGGGATGGAAGAGGGAGAGAGTAGCGGGGGAGAGAAGAGCGAAGGTTGGGACGGCGCGATACCATCCAGTAGGGGCAGTGTGGGGAAGTGTTGGATGAGAGCAGAGGGAAAAGGATACAAGATAGTGGTCGAGACTTGGAGGGAGTTGCAGTGAGGTTAGTGGAAGAACAGCATCTAGTAAAAGATGAGGGTGACGTATTACCTGCCTTGAGTAGGGGGAAGGTGAGAGGGTGAGGTCAAAAGAGGAGAGGAGTGGAAAGAAGGAGGCAGAGAGGAATGAGTCAAAGGTAGACGTGGGGAGGTTAAAGTCGCCCAGAACTGTGAGAGGTGAGCCGTCCTCAGGAAAGGAGCTTATCAAGGCATCTATATCTATTAACTAGACACTATCTCTATTAACTAGACACTATCTCTATTAACTAGACACTATCTCTATTGTTATTACATGGACACTATCTCTATTAACTAGACACTATCTCTATTGTTATTACATGGACACTATCTCTATTAACTAGACACTATCTCTATTGTTATTAGATGGAAACGATCTCTATTAACTAGACACTATCTCTATTAATTAGACACTATCTCTATTAACTAGACACTATCTCTATTGTTATTACATGGACACTATCTCTATTAACTAGACACTATCTCTATTGTTATTAGATGGAAACTATCTCTATTAACTAGACACTATCTCTATTAATTAGACACTATCTCTATTAACTAGACACTATCTCTATTAACTAGACACTATCTATATTAATTAGACACTATCTCTATTAACTAGACACTATCTCTATTGTTATTACATGGACACTATCTCTATTAACTAAACACTATCTCTGTTAACTAGACACTATCTCTATTAACTGGACACTATCTCTATTAACTAAACACTATCTCTATTAACTAGACACTATCTCTATTAACTAGACAATATCTCTATTGTTATTACATGGACACTATCTCTATTAACTAGACACTATCTCTATTAACTAGACACTATCTCTATTAACCAGACACTATCTCTATTAACTAGACACTATCTCTATTGTCGTTAACTAGACACTATCTCTATTGTTATTAACTAGACACTATCTCTATTAACTAGACACTATCTCTATTAACCAGACACTATCTCTATTAACTAGACACTATCTCTATTGTCGTTAACTAGACACTATCTCTATTGTTATTAACTAGACACTATTTCTATTAACTATACACTATCTCTGTTAACTAGACAATATCTCTATTGTTATTCAATAGACACTATCTCTATTAACCAGACACTATCTCTATTAACTAGACACTATCTCTATTGTTATTAACTAGACACTATCTCTATTAACCAGACACTATCTCTATTAACTAGACACTATCTCTATTGTTATTAACTAGACACTATCTCTATTAACCAGACACTATCTCTATTAACTAGACACTATCTCTATTGTTATTAACTAGACACTATCTCTATTGTTATTAACTAGATACTATCTCTATTAACTAGACACTATCTCTATTAACTAGACACTATCTCTATTAACTAGACACTATCTCTATTAACTAGACACTATATCTATTAACTAGACACTATCTCTATTAACTAGACACTATCTCTATTAACTAGACACTATCTCTATTAACTAGACACTATCTCTATTAACTAGACACTATCTCTATTGTTATTAACTAGACACTATCTCTATTAACCAGACACTATCTCTATTAACTAGACACTATCTCTATTGTTATTAACTAGACACTATCTCTATTGTTATTAACTAAACACTATCTCTATTAACTAGACACTATCTCTATTGTTATTAACTATACACTATCTCTATTAACTATACACTATCTCTATTGTTATTAACTATACACTATCTCTATTAACTATACACTATCTCTATTAACTAGACACTATCTCTGTTAACTAGACACTATCTCTATTAACTAGACACTATCTCTATTAACTAGACACTATCTCTATTGTTATTACATGGACACTATCTCTATTAACTAAACACTATCTCTGTTAACTAGACACTATCTCTATTAACTAGACACTATCTCTTTTGTTATTAGATGTAAACTATCTCTATTAACTAGACATTATCTCTATTAACTAGACACTATCTCTATTGTTATTAGATGGACACTATCTCTATTAACTAGACACTATCTGTATTAACTAAGACACTATCTCTATTAACTAGACACTATCTCTATTGTTATTACATGGACACTATCTCTATTAACTAAACACTATCTCTGTTAACTAGACACTATCTCTATTAACTAGACACTATCTCTATTAACTAGACACTAGCTCTATTAACTAGACACAATCTCTATTAACTAGACACTATCTCTATTAACTAAACACTATATCTATTAACTAGACACTATCTCTATTAACTAGACACTATCTCTATTGTTATTAACTAGACACTATCTCTATTAACTAGACACTATCTCTATTAACTAGACACTATCTCTATTAACTAGACACTATCTCTATTGTTATTAACTATACACTATCTCTATTAACTAGACACTATCTCTATTAACTAGACACTGTCTCTATTAACTAGACTCTATCTCTATTGTTATTACATGGACACTATCTCTATTAACTAGACTCTATCTCTATTAACTAGACACTGTCTCTATTAACTAGACTCTATCTCTATTGTTATTACATGGGCACTATCTCTATTGTTATTAACTAGACACTATCTCTATTGTTATTAGATGGACACTATCTCTATTAACTAGACACTATCTCTATTAACTAGACATTGTCTCTATTGTTATTAACTAGACACTATCTCTATTGTTATTACATGGACACTATATCTATTAACTAGACACTATCTCTATTAACTAGACACTATCTCTATTAACTAGACACTATCTCTATGAACTAGACAATATCTCTATTGTTATTAACTATACACTATCTCTATTAACTAGACACTATCTCTGTTAACTAGACACTATCTATATTAACTAGACACTATCTCTATTGTTATTACATGGACACTATCTCTATTAACTAAACACTATCTCTGTTAACTAGACACTATCTCTATTAACTAGACACTATCTCTTTTGTTATTAGATGGAAACTATCTCTATTAACTAGACATTATCTCTATTAACTAGACACTATCTCTATTGTTATTAGATGGACACTATCTCTATTAACTAGACACTATCTGTATTAACTAGACACTATCTCTATTAACTAGACACTATCTCTGTTAACTAGACACTATCTCTATTAACTAGACATTATCTCTATTAACTAGACACTAGCTCTATTAACTAGACACAATCTCTATTAACTAAACACTAGCTCTATTAACTAGACACTATCTCTATTAACTAGACACTATATCTATTGTTATTACATGGACACTATCTCTATTAACTAGACACTATCTCTATTGTCGTTAACTAGACACTATCTCTATTAACTAGACACTATCTCTATTAACTAGACACTATCTCTATTGTTATTAACTAGACACTATCTCTATTGTTATTAACTAGACAATATCTCTATTAACTAGACACTATCTCTATTAACTAGACACTATCTCTATTGTTATTAAATAGACACTATCTCTATTAACTAGACACTATCTCTATTAACTAGACACTATCTCTATTGTTATTACATGGACACTATCTCTATTAACTAGACACTATCTCTATTGTTGTTAACTATACACTATCTCTATTGTTATTAACTAGACACTATCTCTATTGTCGTTAACTAGACACTATCTCTATTAACTAGACACTATCTCTATTAACTAGACACTATCTCTATTAACTAAACACTATCTCTATTAACTAGACACTATCTCTATTAACTAGACAATATATATATTGTTATTACATGGACACTATCTCTATTAACTAGACAATATCTCTATTGTTATTAAATAGACACTATCTCTATTAACCAGACACTATCTCTATTAACTAGACACTATCTCTATTAACTAGACACTATCTCTATTGGTATTAACTAGAAGCTATCTCTATTAACTATACACTATCTCTATTAACTAGACACTATGTTAACTAGACACTATCTCTATTAACTAGACACTATCTCTATTAACTAGACACTATCTCTATTAACTAAACACTATCTCTATTAACTAAACACTATCTCTATTAACTAGACACTATCTCTATTAACTAGACACTATCTCTATTAACTAGACACTATCTATATTGTTATTACATGTGTTACGTTCCCCAGTTTATGTGTTGTAGTTTGTGTTTGTGCATGTGTTTATTTCAGGAAATGGCTTCCGGAAATCCCTTAAGCAGCTGATTGGTCGACTCCAGGGCTAATTGGAGAGCTGACTCCGCCCCCTCGTCAAGACAGCTGTCTCCAATTACCCATTCCATCTGAAGATATATAAATGCCAGTGTTCTGTTCAGGAGAGAGAGCTTTTTGTAGAGAGCTTTTTGGTAGAGAGATTTTCTGAGAGATCTTGCTAGAGATTTTGCTAGAGGTTGATTTTGCTGAGAGTTGGTATATTTTGTGAGTTTGTTGCTCAGATAGAGCTTATTTGATGTCGTTTGTTAGTTTGTTTGAAAATTGTTTAATATTCTGTTTCATTTGTTCTCAGGGGGGGAGAAGGGAAGGCACCTAGGAGTGCTTAGGCAAGAGGCCCAAGGGCATACATATACCCGTAGCATATTCGCTGTCTAGGCACACTAGGTAAGACCTCGCGGACCACCTTCTGTATTTTGGTTAGGGCACCAGGTGGTGCTAAATTAGGTAAGTAGTGGGTAGGCAGGTAAGATAGGAGAGGGGGCTTTGAGATTTACTTTCTTTTGCTTTGGTTCCGCTTCCAGCCCTTTTCCCCCATATTACCGTGCAAAGGAATAAAGTCCTTGTAAACGTACCACATTCTGCTTGTTGTCATTTTTTACTCGCACCTACAGTCCATACCTTTTCGCTTCACAGAGAGTTTAGTTGTAGCAGGGTGTTGCGTTCCTTCTTCATAGAGGCGTGCGTAACACATGG
>NW_027039046.1:0-45423 GCF_034236695.1 Oncorhynchus nerka
GAGGTAGGTGAAAGTGGGTGGGCTATTTACCAATAGACTATGTACAGCTGCAGCGATCGGTTAGCTGCTCAGATAGCAGATGTTTGAAGTTGGTGAGGAGATAAAAGTCTCAACTTCAGCGATTTTACAGTCGTTCAGTCACAGGCAGCAGAGAACTGGGCAGAAAGGCGGCCAAATGAGGTGTTTGCTTTGGGATGATCAGTGAGATACACCTGCTGGAGCGCGTGCTACGGATGGGTGTTGCCATCGTGACCAGTGAACTGAGATAAGGCGGAGCTTTACCTAGCATGGACTTGTAGATGACCTGGAGCCAGTGGGTCAGCGACGAATATGCGAGGGCCAGCCGACTAGGGCATACAAGTCGCAGTGGTGGGTGGTATAAGGTGCTTTAGTGACAAAACGGATGGCACTGTGATAAACTGCATCCAGTTTGCTGAGTAGAGTGTTGGAAGCTATTTGTAGATGACATCGCCGAAATCGAGGATCAGTAGGATAGTCAGTTTGACTAGGGTAAGTTTGGCGGCGTGGTGAAGGAGGCTTTGTTGCGGAATAAGCCGACTCTTGATTTGATTTTCGATTGGAGATGTTTGATATGGGTCTGGAAGGAGAGTTACAGTCTAGCCAGACACCTAGGTACTATAGATGTCCACATATTCAAAGGTCGGAACCATCCAGGGGTGGTGATGCTGGTCAGGCGTGCTTGGTGCAGGCAGCGACGGTTGAAAAGCATGCATTTGGTTTACTAGCGTTTAAGAGCAGTTGGAAGGCCACGGAAGGAGTGTTGTATGGCATTGAAGCTCGTTTGGAGGTTAGATAGCACAGTGTCAGGGACGGGCCGGAAGTATATAGAATAGTGTCGTCTGCGTAGAGGTGGATCAGGGAATCGCCCGCAGCAAGAGCAACATCATTGATATATACAGAGAAAAGAGTCGGCCCGAGAATTGAACCCTGTGGCACCCCGATAGAGACTGCTGGACAGCATGCAGACAGATGGATGTCTCTATGAGGACAGATGGCTATCTCTGTGGTCTCTCTGTGTGTTGTCCTGTGAGGACAGATGAATGTCTCTGCGGTCTCTGTGTGTTGTCCTGTGAGGACAGATGGATGTCTCTGTGAGGACAGATGAATGTCTCTGCGGTCTCTGTGTGTTGTCCTGTGAGGACAGATGGATGTCTCTGTGAGGACAGATGGATGTCTCTGCGTTCTCTCTGTATGTTGTCCTGTGAGGACAGATGGATGTCTCTGCGGTCTCTGTGTGTTGTCCTGTGAGGACAGATGGATGTCTGTGTGAGGACAGATGGATGTCTCTGTGGTCTCTCTGTGTTGTCCTGTGAGGACAGATGGATGTCTCTGCGGTCTCTCTGTATGTTGTCCTGTGAGGACAGATGGATGTCTCTGCGGTCTCTCTGTATGTTGTCCTGTGAGGACAGATGGATGTCTCTGCGGTCTCTCTGTATGTTGTCCTGTGAGGACAGATGGATGTCTCTGCGGTCTCTCTGTATGTTGTCCTGTGAGGACAGATGGATGTCTCTGTGAGGACAGATGGATGTCTCTGTGGTCTCTCTGTGTGTTGTCCTGTGAGGACAGATGGATGTCTCTGTGATCTCTCTGTGTGTTGTCCTGTGAGGACAGATGGATGTCTCTGTGAGGACAGATGGATGTCTCTGTGAGGACAGATGGATGTCTCTGTGAGGACAGATGGATGTCTCTGCGGTCTCTGTGTGTGTTGTCCTGTGAGCTCTGAGCCACTGGATCAATAAGCTCCTTTCACAACTTATCACTCAATGCTGGGGTTTCCTCTGTACAACTTATCACAGATCAATGCTGGGGTTTCCTCTGTAGCTCCCTCTAGTCATAACTATCACTTATCACACTTATCACAGATCCAATGCTGGGGTTTCCTCTGTAGCTCCTCTAGTTTCCTCTCTAGTCAACTTATCACAGATCAATGCTGGGGTTTCCTCTGTAGCTCCTCTAGTCATAACTTATCACAGATCAATGCTGGGGTTTCCTCTGTAGCTCCTCTAGTCATAACTTATCACAGATCAATGGGGTTTCCTCTGTAGCTCCTCTAGTCACAACTTATCACAGATCAATGCTGGGGTTTCCTCGCTCCTCTCCTTATCACAGATCAATGCTGGGGTTTCCTCATAACTTATCACAGATCAATGCTGGGGTTTCCTCTGTAGCTCCTCTAGTCATAACTTATCACAGATCAATGCTGGGGTTTCCTCTGCTCCTCTAGTCTCTCACAGATCACAACTTATCACAGATCAATGCTGGGGTTTCCTCTGTAGCTCCTCTAGTCATAACTTATCACAGATCAATGCTGGGGTTTTTCCTCTAGTCATAACTTATCACAGATCTCCTCTAGTCTAGTCAACTTATCACAGATCAATGCTGGGGTTTCCTCTGTAGCTCCTCTTCACAACTTATCACAGATCAATGCTGGGGTTTCCTCTAGCTCTCTAGTCATAACTTATCACAGATCAATGCTGGGGTTTCCTCTGTAGCTCCTCTAGTCATAACTTATCATAGATCAATGCTGGGGTTAGCTCCTCTAGTCACAACTTATCACAGATCAATGCCAGGGTTTCCTCTGTGCTCCTCTTATCACAGATCAATGCTGGGGTTTCCTCTGTAGCTCCTCTAGTCATAACTTATCACAGATCAATGCTGGGGTTTCCTCTGTCACAACTTATCACAGATCAATGGGGTTTTCCTCTGTCATAACTTATCACAGATCAATGCTGGGGAGCTCCTCAGTCACAACTTATCACAGATCAATGCTGGGGTTTCCTCTTAGCTCCTCTAGTCATAACTTATCACAGATCAATGCTGGAGTTTCCTCTGTAGCTCCTCTAGTCACAACTTATGTCAATGAGGGTTTCCTCTGTAGCTCCTCTAGTCACAACTTATCACAGATCAATGGGGTTTCCTCTGAGCTCCTCTAGTCACAACTTATCACAGATCAATGCTGGGGTTTCTCTCTGTAGCTCCTCTAGTCATAACTTATCACAGATCAATGCTGGGGTTTCCTCTGTAGCTCCTCTAGTCACAACTTATCACAGATCAATGCTGGGGTTTCCTCTGTAGCTCCTCTAGTCATAACTTATCACAGATCAATGCTGGGTTTCCTCTGTAGCTCCTCTAGTCATAACTTATCACAGATCAATGCTGGGGTTTCCTCTGTAGCTCACTCTAGTCACAACTTATCACAGATCCAATGCTGGGGTTTCCTCTGTAGCTCCTCTAGTCACAACTTATCAGATCAAGATCAATGCTGCTGGGGTTTCCTCTGTAGCTCCTAGTCTTATAGATCAATGCTGGAGGGTTTCCTCTGTAGCTCCTCTAGTCATAACTTATCATATCAATGCTGGGGTTTCCTCTGTAGCTCCTCTAGTCATAACTTATCACAGATCAATGCTGGGGTTTCCTCTGTAGCTCCTCTAGTCATAACTTATCACAGATCAATGCTGGGTTTCCTCTGTAGCTCCTCTAGTCATAACTTATCACAGATCAATGCTGGGGTTTCTCTGTAGCTCCTCTAGTCACAACTTATCACAGATCAATGGGGTTTCCTCTGGCTCCTCTAGGCTTATCACAGATCAATCCTCTGTAGCTCCTCTAGTCACAACTTATCACAGATCAATGCTGGGGTTTCCTCTGTAGCTCCTCTAGTCATAACTTATCACAGATCAATGCTGGGGTTTCCTCTGTAGCTCCCCTCTAGTCACAACTTATCACAGATCAATGCTGGGGTTTCCTCTGTAGCTCCTCTAGTCATAACTAGTCATATCACAGATCAATGCTGGGGTTTCCTCTGTAGCTCCTCTAGTCATAACTTATCACAGATCAATGCTGGGGTTTCTCTGTAGCTCCTCTGGTCATAACTTATCACAGATCAATGCTGGGGTTTCCTCTGTAGCTCCTCTAGTCATAACTTATCTCAATGCTGGGGTTTCCTCTGTAGCTCCTCTAGTCACAACTTATCACAGATCAATGCTGGGGTTTCCTCTGTAGCTCCTCTAGTCATAACTTATCACAGATCAATGCTGGGAGGTTTCCTCTGGGTTTCACAGATCAATGCTGGGGTTTCCTCTGTAGCTCCTCTAGTCACAACTTATCACAGATCAATGCTGGGGTTTCCTCTGTAGCTCCTCTAGTCATAACTTATCACAGATCAATGCTGGGGTTTCCTCTGTAGCTCCTCTAGTCATAACTTATCACAGATCAATGCTGGGGTTTCCTCTGTAGCTCCTCTAGTCATAACTTATCACAGATCAATGCTGAGGTTTCCTCTCAGCTCCTCTAGTCACTTATCTGCAGATCAATGCTGGGGTTTCCTCTGTAGCTCCTCTAGTCATAACTTATCACAGATCAATGCTGGGGTCATAACTTATTTCCTCTGTAGCTCCTCTAGTCACAACTTATCACAGATCAATGCTGGGGTTTCCTCTGTAGCTCTCTAGTCATAACTTATCACAGATCAATGCTGGGGTTTCCTCTGTAGCTCCTCTAGTCATAACTTATCACAGATCAATGCTGGGGTTTCTTATCACAGATGCTGGGGTTTCCTCTCTAGTCACAACTTATCACAGATCCCAATGCTGGAGGTTTCCTCTGTAGCTCCTCTAGTCACAACTTATCACATATCAATCTGGGGTTTCCTAACTTATCACAGATCAATGCTGGGGTTTCCTCTGTAGCTCCTCTAGTCATAACTTATCACAGATCAATGCTGGTTTCCTCTGGCTCCTCTAGTCATAACTCTGTCAAGCTGGGTTTCCTCTAGCTCCTCTAGTCACAACTTATCACAGATCAATGCTGGGGTTTCCTCTGTAGCTCCTCTAGTCACAACTTATCACAGATCAATGCTGGGGTTTCCTCTGTAGCTCCTCTAGTCATAAACAGATCTAATGCTGGGGTTTCCTCAGCTCCTCTAGTCACAAATGCAATGCTGGGGTTTCCTCTGTAGCTCCTCTAGTCATAACTTATCACAGATCAATGCTGGGGTTTCCTCTGTAGCTCCTCTAGTCATAACTTATCACAGATCAATGCTGGGGTTTCCTCTAGCTCCTC
Source organism: Oncorhynchus nerka (assembly GCF_034236695.1). NCBI lineage: Eukaryota > Metazoa > Chordata > Actinopteri > Salmoniformes > Salmonidae > Oncorhynchus > Oncorhynchus nerka. The sequence continues at coordinate 5,083 of NW_027039046.1, forward strand.
TAGTCATAACTTATCACAGAACCAATGCTGGGGTTTCCTCTGTAGCTCCTCTAGTCATAACTATCACAGATCAATGCTGGGGTTTCCTCTGTAGCTCCTCTAGTCATAACTTATCACAGATCAATGCTGGGTTTCCTCTGTAGCTCCTCTAGTCATAACTTATCACAGATCAATGCTGGGGTTTCCTCTGTAGCTCCTCTAGTCATAACTTATCACAGATCAATGCTGGGGTTTCCTCTGTAGCTCCTCTAGTCATAACTTATCACAGATCAATGCTGGGGTTTCCTCTGTAGCTCCTCTAGTCATAACTTATCACAGATCAATTGGGGTTTCCTCTGTACAGTCATAACAATCACAGATCAATGCTGGGGTTTCCTCTGTAGCTCCTCTAGTCATAACTTATCACAGATGGCCAATGCTGGGGTTTCCTCTGTAGCTCCTCTAGTCATAACTTATCACAGTAGCTCCCCTAGTCATAACTTATCACAGATCAATGCTGGGGTTTCCTCTGTAGCTCCTCTAGTCATAACTTATCACAGATCAATGCTGGGGTTTCCTCTGTAGCTCCTCTATAGGAGGTGCTGTAGCTCCCCTGGCCTGCTATAGGCCTAACCCTGAACCAATGGCCTGCTATAGTCATAACCCTGAACCAATGGCCTGCCATAGTCCTAACCCTGAACTAATGGCCTGCTATAGACCTAACCCTGAACCAATGGCCTGCTATAGTCCTAACCCTGAACCAATGGCCTGCTATAGCCCTAACCCTGAACCAATGGCCTGCTATAGGCCTAACCGTGAACCAATGGCCTGCTATAGTCCTAACCGTGAACCAATGGCCTGCTATAGTCATAACCCTAAACCAATGGCCTGCCATAGTCTTAACCCTGAACCAATGGCCTGCTATAGTCCTAACCCTGAACCAATGGCCTGCTATAGACCTAACCCTGAACCAATGGCCTGCTATAGGCCTAACCCTGAACCAATGGCCTGCTATAGTAATAACCCTGAACCAATGGCCTGCTATAGTAATAACCCTGAACCAATGGCCTGCTATAGTCCTAACCCTGAACCAATGGCCTGCTATAGTCCTAACCGTGAACCAATTGCCTGCTACAGGCCTAACCCTTAACTAATGGCCTGCTATAGTCCTAACCCTGAACCAATGGCCTGCTACAGGCCTAACCCTGAACCAATGGCCTGCTACAGGCCTAACCCTGAACCAATGGCCTGCTACAGGCCTAACCCTGAACCAATGGCCTGCTATAGGCCTAACCCTGAACCAATGGCCTGTCTGTCAGAGGAGACTGACGAAGGATGGGAGGCTATAGGCCTAACCCTGAACCAATGGCCTGTCTGTCAGAGGAGACTGACGAAGGAGGGGAGGCTAGCTGGTTCCTGGATGTTCGCACAGTAAGCAATAGTTGAATATTAACTCTGGGCTATGGGAGACGACAACGAGACATCCTGAGGCATGGGGAGAGACTAGAGAAGAGGAAGATGGGGGAGACAACAACGAGACATCCTGAGACATGGGAGACAGACTGGAGGAGAGGAAGATGGGGGAGACGACAACGAGACATCCTGAGACATGGGGAGAGACTAGAGAAGAGTAAGATGGGGAGACAGACTGGAGGAGAGGAAGATGGGGGAGGCGACAACGAGACATCCTGAGGCATGGGGAGAGACTAGAGAAGAGGAAGACTGGAGGAGGGAAGAGACGACTAAACGAGACATCCTGAGGCATGGGGAGAGACTAGAGAAGAGGAAGATGGGGAGACGACAACGAGACATCCTGAGACATGGGGAGAGACTAGAGAAGAGGAAGATGGGGAGACAGACTGGAGGAGAGGAAGATGGGGGAGACGACAACGAGACATCCTGAGGCATGGGGAGAGACTAGAGAAGAGGAAGATGGGGGAGACGACAACGAGACATCCTGAGACATGGGGAGAGACTAGAGAAGAGGAAGATGGGGAGACAGACTGGAGGAGAGGAAGATGGGGGACAGACTGGAGGAAGCATGGGGGAAGACTGGAGAGAGGAAGGGGGAAACAGACATCCTGAGGCATGGGGAGAGACTAGAGAAGAGGAAGATGGGGAGACAGACGACAACGAGACATCCTGAGGCATGGGGAGAGACTAGAGAAGAGGAAGATGGGGAGACAGACTGGAGGAGAGGAAGATGGGGAGAAGACTGGAGGAGAGGAAGATGGGAGACGACAACGAGACATCCTGAGGCATGGGGAGAGACTAGAGAGAAGAGGAAGATGGGAGGGGGAGACGACAACGAGACATCCTGAGGCATGGGGAGAGACTAGAGAAGAGGAAGATGGGGGGAAACAGACTGGAAACAGAGGAAGATGGGGAACGACAACGAGACATCCTGAGGCATGGGGAGAGACTAGAGAAGAGGAAGATGGGAGGAGACGAAGAACGAGACATCCTGAGGCATGGGGAGAGACTAGAGAAGAGGAAGATGGGGAGACAGACTGGAGGAGAGGAAGATGGGGGAGACGACAACGAGACATCCTGAGGCATGGGGAGAGACTAGAGAAGAGGAAGATGGGAGAGACGACAACGAGACATCCTGAGGCATGGGGAGAGACTAGAGAAGAGGAAGATGGGGAGACAGACTGGAGGAGAGGAAGATGGGGGAGACAACAACGAGACATCCTGAGGCATGGGGAGAGACTAGAGAAGAGAGAAGATGGGGAAGATGGGGAGACGACAACGAGACATCCTGAGGCATGGGGAGAGACTAGAGAAGAGGAAGATGGGAGAGACGACAACGAGACATCCTGAGGCAAGGGGAGAGACTAGAGGAGAGGAAGATGGGGAGACGACAACGAGACATCCTGAGGCATGGGGAGAGACTGGAGGAGAGGAAGATGGGGGAGACAGACTGGAGGAGAGGAAGATGGGGAGACGACAACGAGACATACTGAGACATGGGGAGACAGACTGGAGGAGAGGAAGATGGGGGAGGCGACAACGAGACATCCTGAGGCATGGGGAGAGACTAGAGAAGAGGAAGATGGGGAGACAGACTGGAGGAGAGGAAGATGGGGGAGACGACAACGAGACATCCTGAGGCATGGGGAGAGACTAGAGAAGAGGAAGATGGGGGAGACGACAACGAGACATCCTGAGACATGGGGAGAGACTAGAGAAGAGGAAGATGGGGAGACAGACTGGAGGAGAGGAAGATGGGGGAGACGACAACGAGACATCCTGAGGCATGGGGAGAGACTAGAGAAGAGGAAGATGGGGGAGACGACAACGAGACATCCTGAGACATGGGGAGAGACTAGAGAAGAGGAAGATGGGGAGACAGACTGGAGGAGAGGAAGATGGGGAGACAGACTGGAGGAGAGGAAGATGGGGAGACAGACTGGAGGAGAGGAAGATGGGGGGAAACAGACTGGAGGAGAGGAAGATGGGGAGGCGACAACGAGACATCCTGAGGCATGGGGAGAGACTAGAGAAGAGGAAGATGGGGAGACAACAACGAGACATCCTGAGGCATGGGGAGAGACTAGAGAAGAGGAAGATGGGGAGACGACAACGAGACATCCTGAGGCATGGGGAGAGACTAGAGAAGAGGAAGATGGGGGAGACAGACTGGAGGAGAGGAAGATGGGGGAGACAACAACGAGACATCCTGAGGCATGGGGAGAGACTAGAGAAGAGGAAGATGGGGGAGACGACAACGAGACATCCTGAGGCATGGGGAGAGACTAGAGAAGAGGAAGATGGGGGAGACAGACTGGAGGAGAGGAAGATGGGGGAGACGACAACGAGACATCCTGAGGCATGGGGAGAGACTAGAGATGAGGAAGATGGGGAGACAGACTGGAGGAGAGGAAGATGGGGAGACGACAACGAGACATCCTGAGGCATGGGGAGAGACTAGAGAAGAGGAAGATGGGGAGACAGACTGGAGGAGAGGAAGATGGGGGGAAACAGACTAGAGAAGAGGAAGATGGGGGAGACGACAACGAGACATCCTGAGGCATGGGGAGAGACTAGAGAAGAGGAAGATGGGAGAGACGACAACGAGACATCCTGAGGCATGGGGAGAGACTAGAGAAGAGGAAGATGGGGAGACAGACTGGAGGAGAGGAAGATGGGGGAGATGACAACGAGACATCCTGAGGCATGGGGAGAGACTAGAGAAGAGGAAGATGGGAGAGACGACAACGAGACATCCTGAGGCATGGGGAGAGACTAGAGAAGAGGAAGATGGGGAGACAGACTGGAGGAGAGGAAGATGGGGGAGACAACAACGAGACATCCTGAGGCATGGGGAGAGACTAGAGAAGAGGAAGATGGGGGAGACGACAACGAGACATCCTGAGGCATGGGGAGAGACTAGAGAAGAGGAAGATGGGAGAGACGACAACGAGACATCCTGAGGCAAGGGGAGAGACTAGAGGAGAGGAAGATGGGGAGATGACAACAAGACATCCTGAGGCATGGGGAGAGACTGGAGGAGAGGAAGATGGGGGACAGACTGGAGGAGAGGAAGATACCTCCACTAGATATATCAGTATGATACTGGCCCCTCCCCTCCACTAGAGACATCCTGAGGCATGGGGAGAGACTAGAGAAGAGGAAGATGGGGAGACAGACTGGAGGAGAGGAAGATGGGGGGAAACAGACTGGAGGAGAGGAAGATGGGGGGAAACAGACTAGAGAAGAGGAAGATGGGGGAGACGACAACGAGACATCCTGAGGCATGGGGAGAGACTAGAGAAGAGGAAGATGGGAGAGACGACAACGAGACATCCTGAGGCATGGGGAGAGACTAGAGAAGAGGAAGATGGGGAGACAGACTGGAGGAGAGGAAGATGGGGGAGATGACAACGAGACATCCTGAGGCATGGGGAGAGACTAGAGAAGAGGAAGATGGGAGAGACGACAACGAGACATCCTGAGGCATGGGGAGAGACTAGAGAAGAGGAAGATGGGGAGACAGACTGGAGGAGAGGAAGATGGGGGAGACAACAACGAGACATCCTGAGGCATGGGGAGAGACTAGAGAAGAGGAAGATGGGGGAGACGACAACGAGACATCCTGAGGCATGGGGAGAGACTAGAGAAGAGGAAGATGGGAGAGACGACAACGAGACATCCTGAGGCAAGGGGAGAGACTAGAGGAGAGGAAGATGGGGAGACGACAACGAGACATCCTGAGGCATGGGGAGAGACTGGAGGAGAGGAAGATGGGGGACAGACTGGAGGAGAGGAAGATACCTCCACTAGATATATCAGTATGATACTGGCCCCTCCCCTCCACTAGATATATCAGTATGATACTGGCCCCTCCCCTCCACTAGATATATCAGTATGATACTGGCCCCTCCTCCACTAGATATATCAGTATGATACTGGCCCCTCCCCTCCACTAGATATATCAGTATGATACTGGCCCCTCCCTCCACTAGATATATCAGTATGATACTGGCCCCTCCCCTCCACTAGATATATCAGTATGATACTGGACCCTCCACTAGATATATCAGTATGATACTGGACCCTCCACTAGATATATCAGTATGATACTGGCCCCTCCCTCCACTAGATATATCAGTATGATACTGGCCCCTCCCCTCCACTAGATATATCAGTATGATACTGGCCCCTCCCCTCCACTAGATATATCAGTATGATACTGGCCCCTCCCCTCCACTAGATATATCAGTATGATACTGGCCCCTCCCCTCCACTAGATATATCAGTATGATACTGGCCCCTCCCCTCCACTAGATATATCAGTATGATACTGGATCCTCCCCTCCACTAGATATATCAGTATGATACTGGACCCTCACCTCCACTAGATATATCAGTATGATACTGGCCCCTCACCTCCACTAGATATATCAGTATGATACTGGCCCCTCCCCTCCACTAGATATATCAGTATGATACTGGACCCTCCACTAGATATATCAGTATGATCCCTCCACTAGATATATCAGTATGATACTGGCCCTCCCCTCCACTAGATATATCAGTATGATACTGGCCCCTCCCCTCCACTAGATATATCAGTATGATACTGGACCCTCCACTAGATATATCAGTATGATACTGGCCCCTCCCCTCCACTAGATATATCAGTATGATACTGGCCCCTCCCCTCCACTAGATATATCAGTATGATACTGGCCCCTCCACTAGATATATCAGTATGATACTGGCCCCTCCCCTCCACTAGATATATCAGTATGATACTGGATCCCTCCACTAGATATATCAGTATGATACTGGATCCCTCCACTAGATATATCAGTATGATACTGGCCCCTCCCCTCCACTAGATATATCAGTATGATACTGGACCCTCCACTAGATATATCAGTATGATACTGGCCCCTCCCTCCACTAGATATATCAGTATGATACTGGCCCCTCCCTCCACTAGATATATCAGTATGATACTGCCCTCCCTCCACTAGATATATCAGTATGATACTGGCCCCTCCCCTCCACTAGATATATCAGTATGATACTGGTATGATGATACTGGCCCCCCTCCACTAGATATATCAGTATGATACTGGACCCTCCACTAGATATATCAGTATGATACTGGCCCCTCCCTCCACTAGATATATCAGTATGATACTGGCCCCTCCCCTCCACTAGATATATCCTGGACCCTCCACTAGATATATCAGTATGATACTGGCCCCTCCACTAGATATATCACTAGATATATCAGTATGATACTGGCCCCTCCACTAGATATATCAGTATGATACTGGACCCTCCCTCCACTAGATATATCAGTATGATATACCCTCCACTAGATATATCAGTATGATACTGGCCCCTCCCTCCACTAGATATATCAGTATGATACTGGCCCCTCCCTCCACTAGATATATCAGTATGATACTGGACCCTCCACTAGATATATCAGTATGATACTGGCCCCTCCTCCACTAGATATATCAGTATGATACTGGACCCTCCACTAGATATATCAGTATGATATCAGATATATCAGTATGATACTGGACCCTCCCACTAGATATATCAGTATGATACCACCCTCCCTCCACTAGATATATCAGTATGATACTGGACCCCCTCCACTAGATATATCAGTATGATACTGGACCCTCCACTAGATATATCAGTATGATACTGGCCCCTCCCTCCACTAGATATATCAGTATGATACTGGCCCCTCCCCTCCACTAGATATATCAGTATGATACTGGACCCTCCACTAGATATATCAGTATGACTGGACCCTCCACTAGATATATCAGTATGATACTGGCCCCTCCTCCACTAGATATATCAGTATGATACTGGACCCTCCCCTCCCCTCCACTAGATATATCAGTATGATACTGGACCCCCCTCCCTCCACTAGATATATCAGTATGATACTGGCCCCTCCCCTCCACTAGATATATCAGTATGATACTGGACCCTCCACTAGATATATCAGTATGATACTGGCCCCTCCCTCCACTAGATATATCAGTATGATACTGGCCCCTCCCCTCCACTAGATATATCAGTATGATACTGGACCCTCCCTCCACTGATATATCAGTATGGCCCCTCCCCTCCACTAGATATATCAGTATGATACTGGCCCCTCCCCTCCACTAGATATATCAGTATGATACTGGCCCCCCTCCACTAGATATATCAGTATGATACTGGCCCCTCCCCTCCACTAGATATATCAGTATGATACTGGCCCCCCTCCACTAGATATATCAGTATGATACTGGCCCCTCCCTCCACTAGATATATCAGTATGATACTCCACTAGATATATCAGTATGATACTGGATCCCTCCACTAGATATATCAGTATGATACTGGACCCTCCACTAGATATATCAGTATGATACTGGCCCCTCCCTCCACTAGATATATCAGTATGATACTGGCCCCTCCCTCCACTAGATATATCAGTATGATACTGGACCCTCCACTAGATATATCAGTATGATACTGGCCCCTCCCCTCCACTAGATATATCAGTATGATACTGGCCCCTCCCCTCCACTAGATATATCAGTATGATACTGGACCCTCCCCCACTAGATATATCAGTATGATACTGGCCCCCCTCACTAGATATATCAGTATGATACTGGCCCTCCCTCCACTAGATATATCAGTATGATACTGGATCCCCTCCCCTCCCCTCCACTAGATATATCAGTATGATACTGGCCCCTCCCTCCACTAGATATATCAGTATGATACTGGCCCCTCCCCTCCACTAGATATATCAGTATGATACTGGCCCCCCCTCCACTAGATATATCAGTATGATACTGGACCCTCCACTAGATATATCAGTATGATACTGGACCCTCCACTAGATATATCAGTATGATACTGGACCCTCCACTCCATATGATACTGGCCCCTCCTCTCCACTAGATATATCAGTATGATACTGGCCCCTCCCCTCCACTAGATATATCAGTATGATACTGGCCCCTCCCTCCACTAGATATATCAGTATGATACTGGACCCTCCCCTCCACTAGATATATCAGTATGATACTGGCCCCTCCCCTCCACTAGATATATCAGTATGATACTGGCCCCTCCCCTCCACTAGATATATCAGTATGATACTGGCCCCTCCCCTCCACTAGATATATCAGTATGATACTGGCCCCTCCCCTCCACTAGATATATCAGTATGATACTGGATCCTCCCCTCCACTAGATATATCAGTATGATACTGGACCCTCCCCTCCACTAGATATATCAGTATGATACTGGATCCTCCCTCCACTAGATATATCAGTATGATACTGGCCCCTCCCCTCCACTAGATATATCAGTATGATACTGGCCCCTCCCCTCCACTAGATATATCAGTATGATACTGGACCCTCCACTAGATATATCAGTATGATACTGGCCCCTCCCCTCCACTAGATATATCAGTATGATACTGGACCCTCCACTAGATATATCAGTATGATACTGGCCCCTCCCCTCCACTAGATATATCAGTATGATACTGGACCCTCCCAGGCTTTACTATTTTAGCTGCTGTCATATGCAAAGTGACTCGCAGGGCAAAATGACCCACTTATGGCAACATTACCATGAAGACACTGCTGAGAGGACTGAGTGTATTTGGGGTTCTGCCATATGACTAGATAGAGACAGCCAAGAGGTCCATTAGACTGGAGGAGCACTAACAGACGGGAAGGATAGGCAGACAGGACAGATAGGCAGACAGGACAGATTGGAAGACAGAACAGATAGTCAGACAGGACGGATAGGTAGACAGAACAGATAGTCAGACAGGACGGATAGGTAGACAGGACAGATTGGAAGACAGAACAGATAGTCAGACAGGACGGATAGGTAGACAGGACAGATAGGCAGACAGGACAGATTGGAAGACAGAACAGATAGTCAGACAGGACGGATAGGTAGACAGGACAGATAGGCAGACAGGACAGATAGGCAGACAGGACAGATAGGCAGACAGGACAGATAGACAGACAGGACAGATAGTCCGACAGGACAGATAGGCAGACAGGACAGATAGGCAGACAGGACAGATAGGCAGACAGGACAGATAGGCAGACAGGACAGATAGGCAGACAGAACAGATAGGCAGACAGGACAGATAGGCAGACAGGACGGATAGGCTGAAAGGACGGATAGGCAGACAGGACAGATAGGCAGACAGAACAGATAGGCAGACAGGACAGATAGGCAGACAGAACAGATAGGCAGACAGAACAGATAGGCAGACAGGACAGATAGGCAGACAGAACAGATAGGCAGACAGAATAGATAGGCAGACAGCACAGATAGGCAGACAGGACAGATAGGCAGACAGAACAGATAGGCAGACAGGACGAATAGGCAGACAGGCCAGATAGTCAGACAGGAAGAATAGGCAGACAGGACAGATAGGCAGACAGGACAGATAGGCAGACAGAACAGATAGTCAGACAGGACGGATAGGCAGACAGAACAGATAGGCAGACAGGACAGACAGGACAGATAGGCAGACAGGACAGATAGACAGACAGGACAGATAGGCAGACAGGACAGATAGGCAGACAGGACAGATAGGCAGACAGGACAGATAGGCAGACAGGACAGATAGGCAGACAGAACAGATAGGCAGACAGAACAGATAGGCAGACAGGACAGATAGGCAGACAGGACAGATAGGCAGACAGGACGGATAGGCAGACAGGACGGATAGGCAGACAGGACAGATAGGCAGACAGGACAGATAGGCAGACAGAACAGATAGGCAGACAGGACAGATAGGCAGACAGAACAGATAGGCAGACAGAACAGATCGGCAGACAGGAAAGATAGGCAGACAGAATAGATAGGCAGACAGAACAGATAGGCAGACAGGACAGATAGGCAGACAGAACAGATAGGCAGACAGGACGAATAGGCAGACAGGACAGATAGTCAGACAGGAAGAATAGGCAGACAGGACAGATAGGCAGACAGGACAGATAGGCAGACAGGACAGATAGGCAGACAGGACGGATAGGCAGACAGAACAGATAGGCAGACAGGACAGATAGGCAGACAGAACGGATAGGAAGACAGGACGGATAGGCAGACAGGACGGATAGGCAGACAGGACAGATAGGCAGACAGGACAGATAGGCAGACAGGACAGATAGGCAGACAGGACAGATAGTCAGACAGGACAGAGAGGCAGACAGGACAGATAGGCAGACAGGATGAATAGGCAGACAGGACAGATAGACAGACAGGATGAATAGGCAGACAGGGCAGACAGTCAGACAGGGCAGACAGTCAGACAGGGCAGACAGGGCAGACAGTCAGACAGGGCAGACAGTCAGACAGGGCAGACAGTCAGACAGGGCCCTGATCAAGGGCTTTGGACAAACTCATCAAACAAATCCAAAAAGATGTGCTTATTTGTTTTCTTTAGATTTCTGATGATGAGGCTCGATTCATGACTCATATGAGCATCCAAACAAAAGAAATAACATATTAGATTTCACTATGTTGACATATCAACTCCAAAGAATCTGATACATCAATTTAATTCAATGTAATATGGCCCAAGGCGTTGTATTTGTGATGAGAGTCATCATGGCAAAGTCATTACTGTGATGATTTACACAGCCAAACAACCAACCTCAGTGAAACCCATCCAGCCTGGCGTTCCAGAGGAACAAGCAGAAGGCGGGGCTGAGGAACATCTAGGCTCCAGCGTGGGTTTAACTCTGTTAACTCTTCATTAACGGGAGCTGGGTCATCAGAGGGTTGGGCAGGACGGGAACCGTATCCTGGATTAAAACCAACCGGAGCAGGAAAATACGCTCATTGACCAATCAACTCTCAGCATTATTAGCATCATTAAAGAACGGGGAAGTCAGTGTAATAATAGGTTATAGAATTATAGAAAACTAACAGGGGGAATATTCCTCTATGTTAATATAGAGAGGAGAGACTAACGAGCTGATCCACTGGGGATGGGTCTGGTGGAGAGGAGAGGAGAGGAGAGGAGAGGAGAGGAGAGGAGAGGGAGGAGAGGAGAGGAGAGGAGAGGAGAGACTAACGAGCTGATCCACTGGCGATGGGCCTGGTGGAGAGGAGAGGAGAGGAGAGGAGAGGGAAGAGGAGAGGAGAGGAGAGGAGAGGAGAGGAGAGGAGAGACTAACGAGCTGATCCACTGACAATGGGCCTGGTGGAGAGGAGAGGAGAGGAGAGGAGAGGAGAGGAGAGGAGAGGAGAGGAGAGGAGAGGAGGAGAGACTAACGAGCTGATCCACTGAGGATGGTCCTAATGGGGTCTCTGAGTTACTACCCACACTCCACTGGGAGTGGAGATGAAAGTAGGAGATGAGGAGATGAAAGTAGGAGATGAGGAGAGGAAATGAGGAGAGGATTGGAGAGGAGAGGACAGGAGAGAACAGGAGAGGAGGGTAAAGAGGAGAGGAGAGGAGACGAGGGTAAAGATGAGGAAAGGAGAGTAAGAGACTAGGACAGGGGAATAGAGAGGAGAGGAGAGTAAAGAGGAGGAGGATGGGGAGGAGAGGAGAGTAAAGAGGAGGTGGATGGGGAGGAGAGGAGAGTAAAGAGGAGGAGGATGGGGAGGAGAGGAGAGTAAAGAGGAGGAGGATGGGGAGGAGAGGAGAGTAAAGAGGAGGAGGATGGGGAGGAGGATGGTCGAGGAGAGGGGAGTAAAGAGGAGGAGGATGGGGAGGAGAGGAGAGACTAACGAGCTGATCCACTGACGATGGGCCTGGTGGAGAGGAGAGGAGAGGAGAGGAGAGGAGGAGAGGAGAGACTAACGAGCTGATCCACTGAGGATGGTCCTAATGGGGTCTCTGAGTTACTACCCACACTCCACTGGGAGTGGAGATGAAAGTAGGAGATGAGGAGATGAAAGTAGGAGATGAGGAGAGGAAATGAGGAGAGGATTGGAGAGGAGAGGACAGGAGAGAACAGGAGAGGAGGGTAAAGAGGAGAGGAGAGGAGACGAGGGTAAAGATGAGGAAAGGAGAGTAAGAGACTAGGACAGGGGAATAGAGAGGAGAGGAGAGTAAAGAGGAGGAGGATGGGGAGGAGAGGAGAGTAAAGAGGAGGTGGATGGGGGGGAGAGGAGAGTAAAGAGGAGGAGGATGGGGAGGAGAGGAGAGTAAAGAGGAGGAGGATGGAGAGGAGAGGAGAGTAAAGAGGAGGAGGATGTGGAGGAGAGGAGAGTAAAGAGGAGGAGGATGGGGAGGAGAGTAAAGAGGAGGTGGATGGGGAGGAGAGGAGAGGAGAGTAAAGAGGAGGCGGATGGAGAGGAGAGTAAAGAGGAGGTGGATGGGGAGGAGAGGAGAGTAAAGAGGAGGTGGATGGAGAGGAAAGGAGAGTAAAGAGGAGGAGGATGGGGAGGAGAGGAGAGGAGAGTAAAGAGGAGGAGGATGGAGATGAGAGTAAAGAGGAGGTGGATGGAGAGGAGAGGAGAGTAAAGAGGAGGTGGATGGAGAGGAGAGGAGAGTAAAGAGGAGGAGGATGGGGAGGAGGATGGTCGAGGAGAGGGGAGTAAAGAGGAGGAGGATGGGGAGGAGAGGAGAGTAAAGAGGAGGTGGATGGGGAGGAGAGGAGAGTAAAGAGGAGGAGGATGGGGAGGAGAGGAGAGTAAAGAGGAGGTGGATGGGGAGGAGAGGAGAGTAAAGAGGAGGAGGATGGGGAGGAGAGGAGAGTAAAGAGGAGGTGGATGGGAGGAGAGGAGAGTAAAGAGGAGGAGGATGGAGAGGAGGTAAAGAGGAGGTGGATGGGGAGGAGAGGAGAGTAAAGAGGAGGAGGATGGGGAGGAGGATGGTCGAGGAGAGGGGAGTAAAGAGGAGGAGGTTGGGGAGGAGAGGAGAGTAAAGAGGAGGAGGATGGAGAGAGAGGAGAGTAAAGAGGAGGTGGATGGGGAGAGAGGAGAGTAAAGAGGAGGTGGATGGGGAGGAGAGGAGAGTAAAGAGGAGGAGGATGGGGAGGAGGATGGTCGAGGAGAGGGGAGTAAAGAGGAGGAGGATGGGGAGGAGAGGAGAGTAAAGAGGAGGAGAGGAGAGACTAACGAGCTGATCCACTGACGATGGGCCTGGTGGAGAGGAGAGGAGAGGAGAGGAGAGGAGAGGAGAGACTAACGAGCTGATCCACTGACGATGGGCCTGGTGGAGAGGAGAGGAGAGGAGAGGAGAGGAGGAGGAGAGGAGAGACTAACGAGCTGATCCACTGAGGATGGTCCTAATGGGGTCTCTGAGTTACTACCCACACTCCACTGGGAGTGGAGATGAAAGTAGGAGATGAGGAGATGAAAGTAGGAGATGAGGAGAGGAAATGAGGAGAGGATTGGAGAGGAGAGGACAGGAGAGAACAGGAGAGGAGGGTAAAGAGGAGAGGAGAGGAGACGAGGGTAAAGATGAGGAAAGGAGAGTAGAGACTAGGACAGGGGAAGAGAGGAGAGGAGAGAAAGAGGAGGAGGATGGGGAGGAGAGGAGAGTAAAGAGGAGGTGGATGGGGGAGAGGAGAGTAAAGAGGAGGAGGATGGGGAGGAGAGGAGAGTAAAGAGGAGGTGGATGGAGAGGAGAGTAAAGAGGAGGAGGATGGGGAGGAGAGGAGAGGAGAGTAAAGAGGAGGAGGATGGGGAGGAGAGGAGAGGAGAGTAAAGAGGAGGAGGATGGAGATGAGAGTAAAGAGGAGGTGGATGGGGAGGAGAGGAGAGTAAAGAGGAGGTGGATGGAGAGGAGAGTAAAGAGGAGGAGGATGGGGAGGAGGATGGTCGAGGAGAGGGGAGTAAAGAGGAGGAGGATAGGAGAGGAGAGGGAGAGAGGGAGGATGGGGAGGAGAGGAGAGTAAAGAGGAGGAGGATGGGGAGGAGAGGAGAGTAAAGAGGAGGAGGATGGAGAGGAGAGGAGAGTAAAAGGAGGAGGATGGGGAGGAGAGAGAGTAAAGAGGAGGCGGATGGAGAGGAGAGTAAAGAGGAGGTGGATGGGGAGGAGAGGAGAGTAAAGAGGAGGTGGATGGAGAGGAGAGGAGAGTAAAGAGGAGGAGGATGGGGAGGAGAGGAGAGTAAAGAGGAGGAGGATGGGGAGGAGGATGGTTGAGGAGAGGGAGTAAAAGAGGAGGAGGATGGGGAGAGAGGAGAGTAAAGAGGAGGAGAGGAGAGACTAACGAGCTGGACGATGGGCCTGGTGGGAGGAGAGGAGAGGAGAGGAGAGGAGAGGAGAGGGAGAGGAGGAGAGGAGAGAGGAGAGGAGAGGGAGGAGGGGAGGAGAGGAGAGACTAACGAGCTGATCCACTGAGGATGGTCCTAATGGGGTCTCTGAGTTACTACCCACACTCCACTGGGAGTGGAGATGAAAGTAGGAGATGAGGAGATGAAAGTAGGAGATGAGGAGAGGAAATGAGAGGATTGGAGAGGAGAGGACAGGAGAGAACAGGAGAGGAGGGTAAAGAGGATAGGAGAGGAGACGAGGGTAAAGATGAGGAAAGGAGAGTAAGAGACTAGGACAGGGGAATAGAGAGGAGAGGAGAGTAAAGAGGAGGAGGATGGGGAGGAGAGGAGAGTAAAGAGGAGGTGGATGGGGAGGAGAGGAGAGTAAAGAGGAGGAGGATGGGGAGGAGAGTAAAGAGGAGGTGGATGGGGAGGAGAGGAGAGTAAAGAGGAGGTGGATGGGGAGGAGAGGAGAGGAGAGTAAAGAGGAGGAGGATGGAGAGGAGAGTAAAGAGGAGGTGGATGGGGAGGAGAGGAGAGTAAAGAGGAGGTGGATGGGGAGGAGAGGAGAGTAAAGAGGAGGAGGATGGGGAGGAGGATGGTCGAGGAGAGGGGAGTAAAGAGGAGGAGGATGGGGAGGAGAGGAGAGTAAAGAGGAGAGGAGAGACTAACGAGCTGATCCACTGACGATGGGCCTGGTGGAGAGGAGAGGAGAGGAGAGGAGAGGAGAGAGGAGAGGAGAGGAGAGGAGAGGAGAGGAGAGGAGGAGAGGAGAGACTAACGAGCTGATCCACTGAGGATGGTCCTAATGGGGTCTCTGAGTTACTACCCACACTCCACTGGGAGTGGAGATGAAAGTAGGAGATGAGTAGGAGATGAGGAGAGGAAATGAGGAGAGGATTGGAGAGGAGAGGACAGGAGAGAACAGGAGAGGAGGGTAAAGAGGAGAGGAGAGGAGACGAGGGTAAAGATGAGGAAAGGAGAGTAAGAGACTAGGACAGGGGAGTAGAGAGGAGAGGAGAGTAAAGAGGAGGAGGATGGGGAGGAGAGGAGAGTAAAGAGGAGGTGGATGGGGGGAGAGGAGAGTAAAGAGGAGGAGGATGGGGAGGAGGATGGAGAGGAGAGTAAAGAGGAGGAGGATGGAGAGGAGAGTAAAGAGGAGGTGGATGGGGAGGAGAGGAGAGTAAAGAGGAGGTGGATGGAGAGGAGAGGAGAGTAAAGAGGAGGAGGATGGGGAGGAGGATGGTCGAGGAGAGGGGAGTAAAGAGGAGGAGGATGGGGAGGAGAGGAGAGTAAAGAGGAGGAGGATGGGGGGGAGAGGAGAGTAAAGAGGAGGAGGATGGGGAGGAGAAGAGAGGAGAGTAAAGAGGAGGAGGAAGGGGAGGAGAGGAGAGTAAAGAGGGAAGAGGATGGGGAGGAGAGGAGAGGAGAGTAAAGAGGAGGAGGATGGGGAGGAGAGGAGAGTAAAGAGGAGGAGGAAGGGGAGGAGAGGAGAGTAAAGATGAGGAGGATGGGGAGGAGAGGAGAGTAAAGAGGAGGAGGATGGGGAGGAGAGGAGAGTAAAGAGGGAAGAGGATGGGGAGGAGAGGAGAGGAGAGTAAAGAGGAGGAGGAGGGGGAGGAGAGGAGAGGAGAGTAAAGAGGAGGAGGATGGGGAGGAGAGGAGAGTAAAGAGGAGGAGGATGGGGAGAGGAGAGAGGAGAGTAAAGAGAGGAGGAGGATGGAGAGGAGAGTAAAGAGGAGGTGGATGGGGAGGAGAGGAGAGGAGAGTAAAGAGGAGGAGGATGGGGGAGGAGAGAGAGTAAAGAGGAGGAGGATGGGGAGGAGAGGAGAGGAGAGTAAAGAGGAGGATGGGGAGGAGAGGAGAGGAGAGTAAAGAGGAGGAGGATGGGGAGGAGAGGAGAGGGAGAGTAAAGAGGAGGAGGATGGGGAGGAGAGGAGAGTAAAGAGGAGGAGGATGGGGAGGGAGGAGAGGAGAGTAAAGATGAGGAGGATGGGGAGGAGAGGAGAGGAGGAGGATGGGGAGGAGAGGAGAGTAAAGAGGAGGAGGATGGGGAGGAGAGGAGAGTAAAGAGGAGGAGGAAGGGGAGGAGAGGAGAGGAGAGAAAAGAAGAGGAGGATGGGGAGGAGAGGAGAGTAAAGAGGAGTAGGATGGGGAGGAGAGGAGAGGAGAGTAAAGAGGAGGAGGATGGGGAGGAGAGGAGAGGAGAGGAGGAGAGGAGCCTGATACCTCCGTTGATATAATTGTCAGTTCTGAGTCTGTGATTCATCTCCATCTAAATGAACCGAGACGTCAACACAGTTTCAGACTATCAGGATGTGCATCGCTGAACTCCCAGGAAAACAATAACACACAGCTTCATTTGTAACTGTCAGATCATTCCTCCTGATTCAGTTTCACTCTGCGAGACACATTATCTACCAAGAGTCAAACAAAAACTCAACTTGCAAGTGTAGTTTAGTTTGTGCAACATGCCAACTTCTCTGATTCAGTCCAGTTAGACTGTCCTGGTCGTTCTGACTCTCTTTCTGTCCTGTACCGGAAAAACCTGGCCACGAAATACAATTATTAGCCTGTAATTTGCAGACGTGCAAAACACACACACACACACACACACACACACACAGACGCACACACACACACACACACACACAGACGCACGCACGCACGCACGCACGCACGCACGCACGTTTCTCAAGTTGTAGTTTCTGAAGTCGATCAGACACAAAGGTAACATTCAGAGGTGAGGTAGTTGTGGAGGCATTGACATGAACAAGACTCTGTTGTGGGGCTGGACCAAAGGCTGCTACAGTACTGTATTAGAAGACACAGTGTGTTACTGCCTTACCGTTTGGAAAGACTGGCTTAAACAGAAACTCATATGGTGGGTGAAGGGGGGCATTCCAACACACATACACACATATGGTACACACACACACACACACACACACACACACACACACACACACACACACACACACACACACACACACACACACACACACACACACACACACACACACACACACACACACACACACACACACACACACACACACACACACCTCCTCTCTGTTGTGCTTGTTTTCTCTTGTTAATGACAGGACTCCTGACCGTCAGACCCTAAGAAAGGTCATCCATCTTCCTGTGACATCCGCCCCCGTAGCCGGGCTGGAGCAACTTCACCCCTCCCTCAGCCCCCCCTCCCCAGTCCCTCAGCCCCCCTCCTTCCCCAGTCCCTCAGCACCCCTCCCTCCCCAGTCCCTCGGCACCCCCCCTCCCCTCGGCACCCCTCCCTCCAGTCCCTCCTCCATCTCCAGTCCCTCCCTCCCCTCCCTCCCTCCCCAGTCCCTCAGCCCCCCCTCCCTCCCTCCCCAGTCCCTCCCCCCTCCCTCCCCAGTCCCTCAGCCCCCTCCCTCCCTCCCCAGTCCCTCCCCCCCTCCCTCCCTCCCCAGTCCCTCAGCCCCCTCCCTCCCCAGTCCCTCAGCCCCTCCCTCCCTCCCCAGTCCCTCAGCACCCCTCCTTCCCAGTCCCTCAGCCCCTCCATCCCTGCCCAGTCCCTCAGCCCCCTCCCTCCCCAGTCCTTCAGCCCCCCTCCCTCCCTCCCCAGTCCCTCAGCCCCTCCATCCCTCCCCAGTCCCTCAGCCCCCTCCCTCCCTCCCCAGTCCTTCAGCCCCCCTCCCTCCCTCCCCAGTCCCTCAGCCCCCCCTCCCTCCCTCCCCAGTCCTTCAGCCCCCCTCCCTCCCTCCCCAGTCCCTCAGCCCCCCTCCCCCTCCCTCCCTCCCCAGTCCCTCAGCCCCCTCTCTCCCTGATCAATCCCTCAGCCCCCTCTCTCCCTCCCCAGTCCTTCAGCCCCCTCCCTCCCTCCCTCCCCAGTCCCTCAGCCCCCCCTCTCCCTCCCTCCCTCCCCAGTCCCTCAGCCCCCTCCCTCCCTCCCCAGTCCCTCAGCTCCCTCCCTCCCTCCCCAATCCCTCAGCTCCCCTCCCTCCCTCCCCAATCCCTCAGCTCCCTCCCTCCCTCCCCAGTCCCTCAGCTCCCCCTCCCTCAGCTCCCCAGTCCCTCAGCTCCCTCCCCAGTCCCTCAGCTCCCTCCCCAGTCCCTCAGCTCCCCTCCCCAGTCCTTCAGCCCCCCCCCTCCCTCCCTCCCTCCCCAGTCCCTCAGCCCCCCCTCCCTCCCCAGTCCCTCAGCCCCCTTCCCTCCCCAATCCCTCAGCTCCCCTCCCTCCCTCCCCAGTCCCTCAGCTCCCCTCCCCAGTCCCTCAGCCCCCCCCTTCCCTCCCCAGTCCCTCAGCCCTCCCCAGTCCTTCAGTCCCCCCCCCCTCCCTCCCCAGTCCCTCAGCCCCTCTCTCTCTCCCAATCCCTCAGCCCCCTCCCTCTCCAGTCCCTCCCCTCCCTCCCTCCCTTCCTGCCCTGTTCCTCAGCCCCCTCACTCTCAACCCAGTCCCTCAGCCCCCCCTCCATCTCTCCCCTGTCCCTCAGCCCCCTCCCTCCCTCCCTCCCTCCCCTGTTCCTCAGCCCCCTCCTCTCAACCCAGTCCCTCAGCCCCCCTCCATCTCTCCCCTGTCCCTCAGCCCCCTCCCTCCCCCCTCCCTCCCCCTCCCTCCCTCCCCTCCCAGTCCCTCAGCCCCCCCCTCCTCTCTCCCCAGTCCCTCAGCCCCCTCCCTCCCGTGTCAGGGCCCTGGTCCCCCTCCCCCTCCCCTCCCCAGTCCCTCAGCCACCCTCCCTCCCTGGTCATCCTCCCCAGTCCCTCCCTCCCCAGTCCCTCCCTCCCCTGGTCCCCCTCCCCTCCCCCTCCCCAGTCCCTCAGCCACCCTCCCTCCCTCCCCTGGTCTCCCTCCCCAGTCCCTCCCTCCCCAGTCCCTCCCTCCCCTGGTCCCCCTCCCCAGTCCCTCCCTCCCCAGTCCCTCCCTCCCCAGTCCTTCCCTCCCCTGGTCCCCCTCCCCAGTCCCTCCCTCCCCAGTCCCTCCCTCCCCAGTCCCTCCCTCCCCTGGTCTCCCTCCCCAGTCCCTCAGCCACCCTCCCTCCCTCCCCTGGTCTCCCTCCCCAGTCCCTCCCTCCCCTGGTCTCCCTCCCCCAGTCCCTCCCTCCCCTGGTCCCCCTCCCCAGTCCCTCCCTCCCCTGGTCCCCCTCCCTCCCCTGGTCTCCCTCCCCAGTCCCTCCCTCCCCAGTCCCTCCCTCCCTGGTCTCCCTCCCCAGTCCCTCCCTCCCCAGTCCCTCCCTCCCTCCACCTCCCCTCCCCAGTCCCTCCCTCCCTCCCCAGTCCCCCTCCCTCCCTCCCCTGGTCCCCCTCCCTCCCTCCCTCCCCAGTCCCTCCCTCCCTCCCCCTCCCTCCCTCCCTCCCCAGTCCCTCCCTCCCCAGTCCCTCCCTCCCCTGGTCCCCCTCCCCAGTCCCTCCCTCCCCAGTCCCCCTCCCCAGTCCCTCAGTGAGACCTTGGAGAGACCAAGGCCCCTAGTGATTGATCATCATTTGGAGGAGAGCTACACGGCCCACGCAGAGCCCCTGGTCCCCCCCCCCCCCCCCCCTCCCCAGTCCCTCCCTCCCCAGTCCCTCCCTCCCCCTGGTCCCCCTCCCCAGTCCCTCCCCTCCCCCCCCAGTCCCCCTCCCAGTCCCTCCCTCCCCAGTCCCCCCTCCCCAGTCCCTCCCTCCCCTGGTCCCCCTCCCCAGTCCCTCCCTCCCCAGTCCCTCCCTCCCCAGTCCCTCCCTCCCAGTCCCTCCCTCCCTGGTCCCCCTCCCCCAGTCCCTCCCTCCCCAGTCCCTCCCTCCCTGGTCCCCTCCCCCAAGGCCCCTAGTGATTGATCATCATTTGGAGGAGAGCTACCATTCCCCACGCAGGCCCCTGGTCCCCCTCCCCCTCCCCAGTCCCTCAGACCCCCTCCCTCCCTCCCCAGTCCCTCCCTCCCCTCCCCATCAGGTGTTATTCCACCCAGGTATATCTAGCCCCTGCAGGTGGGTCTGAATGGACCTACTGCTGGGCCATTGTGGCCTCTCCCCCTGGACCACAGCTCCACTACAGAGGAAGACCGTAGGACAATAGAGGACTGATAACCAACATCTCATCAACGGCGTTAGTTCACTGTTTATCTTTCAGTCACAGTTATAAAGGTGCCGAGGAAATGGAAAATTAATTAACTATGTTCTTGTCTGTCTTGTCTAACTGGTAGGAATATCTAGTCTCAACATCATCAGGGTGTTATTCCACCCAGTAGGTATATCTAGTCTCAACACCATCAGGGTGTTATTCCACCCAGTAGGTATATCTAGTCTCAACATCATCAGGGTGTTATTCCACCCAGTAGGTATATCTAGTCTCAACACCATCAGGGTGTTATTCCACCCAGTAGGTATATCTAGTCTCAACATCATCAGGGTGTTATTCCACCCAGTAGGTATATCTAGTCTCAACATCATCAGGGTGTTATTCCACCCAGTAGGTATATCTAGTCTCAACATCATCAGGGTGTTCTTCCACCCAGTAGGTATATCTAGTCTCAACATCATCAGGGTGTTATTCCACCCAGTAGGTATATCTAGTCTCAACATCATCAGGGTGTTATTCCACCCAGTAGGTATATCTAGTCTCAACATCATCCACATCCAGGGTGTTATTCCACCCAGTAGGTATATCTAGTCTCAACATCATCAGGGTGGTGTTATTCTCAACCCAGTAGGTATATCTAGTCTCAACATCATCAGGGTGTTATTCCACCCAGTAGGTATATCTAGTCTCAACATCATCAGGGTGTTATTCCCCCCAGTAGGTATATCTAGTCTC
Source organism: Oncorhynchus nerka (assembly GCF_034236695.1). NCBI lineage: Eukaryota > Metazoa > Chordata > Actinopteri > Salmoniformes > Salmonidae > Oncorhynchus > Oncorhynchus nerka. Next base: position 26,577 of record NW_027039046.1, read on the forward strand.
AACATCATCAGGGTGTTATTCCACCCAGTAGGTATAGTCTCAACATCTCAGGGTGTTCTCCACCCAGGTATATCTAGTCTCATCAGGGTGTTATTCCACCCAGTAGGTATATCTAGTCTCAACATCATCAGGGTGTTATTCCACCCTGTTATCTCCACCCAGTAGGTATATCTAGTCTCACACATCATCAGGGTGTTATTCCACCCAGTAGGTATATCTAGTCTCAACACCATCAGGGTGTTCTTCCACCCAGTAGGTATATCTAGTCTCAACATCATCAGGGTGTTATTCCACCCAGTAGGTAGTCTCAACATCATCAGTCTCAGTCTCACCATCAGGGTGTATATTATTCAGGGTGTTATTCCACCCAGTAGGTATATCTAGTCTCAACATCATCAGGGTGTTATTCACCCTCCATTCCCAGTAGGTTATTCCACCCAGTAGGTATATCTAGTCTCAACACCATCAGGGGGTGTTATCTAGTCTCAACATCATCAGTTATTAGGTAGGTGTTATTCTAGTCTCAACATCATCAGGGTGTTATTCCACCCAGTAGGTATATCTAGTCTCAACATCATCAGGGTGTTATTCCACCCAGTAGGTATATCTAGTCTCAACATCATCAGGGTGTTATTCCACCCAGTAGGTATATCTAGTCTCAACATCATCAGGGTGTTATTCCACCCAGTAGGTATATCTAGTCTCAACATCATCAGGGTGTTATTCCACCCTGTTATTCCACCCAGTAGGTATATCTAGTCTCAACATCATCAGGGTGTTATTCCACCCAGTAGGTATATCTAGTCTCAACATCATCAGGGTGTTATTCCACCCAGTAGGTATATCTAGTCTCAACACCATCAGGGTGGGTGTATATCTATTCCACCCAGTAGGTATATCTAGTCTCAACATCATCAGGGTGTTATTCCACCCAGTAGGTATATCTAGTCTCAACATCATCAGGGTGTTATTCCACCCAGTAGGTATATCTAGTCTCAACATCATCAGGGTGTTATTCCACCCAGTAGGTATATCTAGTCTCAACATCATCAGGGTGTTATTCCACCCAGTAGGTATATCTAGTCTCAACATCATCAGGGTGTTATTCCACCCAGTAGGTATATCTAGTCTCAACATCATCAGGGTGTTATTCCACCCAGTAGGTATATCTAGTCTCAACACCATCAGGGTGTTATTCCACCCAGGGTGTTATTCCACCCAGTAGGTATGTCTAGTCTCAACATCATCAGGGTGTTATTCCATCCAGTAGGTATGTCTAGTCTCAACATCATCAGGGTGTTATTCCACCCTGTTATTCCACCCAGTAGGTATATCTAGTCTCAACATCATCAGGGTGTTATTCCACCCAGTAGGTATATCTAGTCTCAACATCATCAGGGTGTTATTCCACCCAGTAGGTATATCTAGTCTCAACATCATCAGGGTGTTATTCCACCCAGTAGGTATATCTAGTCTCAACATCATCAGGGTGTTATTCCACCCATCTAGTCTCAACATCATCAGGGTGTTATTCCACCCAGTAGGTATATCTAGTCTCAACATCATCAGGGTGTTATTCCACCCAGTAGGTATATCTAGTCTCAACACCATCAGGGTGTTATTCCACCCAGTAGGTATATCTAGTCTCAACACCATCAGGGTGTTATTCCACCCAGTAGGTATATCTAGTCTCAACATCATCAGGGTGTTATTCCACCCAGTAGGTATATCTAGTCTCAACATCATCAGGGTGTTATTCCACCCTGTTATTCCACCCAGTAGGTATATCTAGTCTCAACACCATCAGGGTGTTATTCCACCCAGTAGGTATGTCTAGTCTCAACATCATCAGGGTGTTATTCCACCCAGTAGGTATATCTAGTCTCAACATCATCAGGGTGTTATTCCACCCAGTAGGTATATCTAGTCTCAACATCATCAGGGTGTTATTCCACCCAGGGTGTAGGTATATCTAGTCTCAACATCATCAGGGTGTTATTCCACCCAGTAGGTATGTCTAGTCTCAACATCATCAGGGTGTTATTCCACCCAGTAGGTATATCTAGTCTCAACATCTCAGTATATCTAGTCTCAACATCATCAGGGTGTTATTCCACCCTGTTATTCCACCCAGTAGGTATATCTAGTCTCAACATCATCAGGGTGTTATTCCACCCAGTAGGTATATCTAGTCTCAACATCATCAGGGTGTTATTCCCAGTAGGTATATCTAGTCTCAACATCATCAGGGTGTTATTCCACCCTGTTATTCCACCCAGTAGGTATATCTAGTCTCAACATCATCAGGGTGTTATTCCACCCAGTAGGTATATCTAGTCTCAACATCATCAGGGTGTTATTCCACCCAGTAGGTATATCTAGTCTCAACATCATCAGGGTGTTATTCCACCCTGTTATTCCACCCTAGGTATATCTAGTCTCAACATCATCAGGGTGTTATTCCACCCAGTAGGTATATCTAGTCTCAACATCATCAGGGTGTTATTCCAGTAGGTATATCTAGTCTCAACATCATCAGGGTGTTATTCCACCCAGTAGGTATATCTAGTCTCAACATCATCAGGGTGTGTTATTCAAGTAGGTATATCTACCAGGGTGTTATTCCACCCAGTAGGTATATCTAGTCTCAACATCATCAGGGTGTTATTCCACCCAGTAGGTATATCTAGTCTCAACATCATCAGGGTGTCACCCAGTCTCTAACACCATCAGTAGTATATCTAGTCTCAACACCATCAGGGTGTTATTCCACCCAGTAGGTATATCTAGTCTCAACACCATCAGGGTGTTATTCCACATCCAGTAGGTATATCTAGTCTCAACATCATCAGGGTGTTATTCACCCAGTAGGTATATCTAGTCTCAACATCATCAGGGTGTTATTCAACACCCTCAGGGTGTTATTCCACCCAGTAGGTATATCTAGTCTCAACACCATCAGGGTGTTATTCCACCCAGTAGGTATATCTAGTCTCAACATCATCAGGGTGTTATTCCACCCAGTAGGTATATCTAGTCATCATCAGGGTGTTATTCCACCCATCATCAGGTGTTATTCCACCCAGTAGGTATATCTAGTCTCAACATCATCAGGGTGTTATTCCACCCAGTAGGTATATCTAGTCTCAACATCATCAGGGTGTGTTATCTCCACCATCAGTAGGTATATCTAGTCTCAACATCATCAGGGTGTTATTCCACCCAGTAGGTATATCTAGTCTTCATCAGGTATATCTGTCTCAACATTCCAGGGTGTTACCACCCAGTAGGTATATCTAGTCTCAACATCATCAGGGTGTTATTCCACCCAGTAGGTATATCTAGTCTCAACACCATCAGGGTGTTATTCCACCCTAGGTATATCTAGTACATCATCAGGGTGTTATATCTAGTCTCAACATCATCAGGGTGTTATTCCACCCAGTAGGTATATCTAGTCTCAACATCATCAGGGTGTTATTCCACCCAGTAGGTATATCTAGTCTCAACATCATCAGGGTGTTATTCCACCCAGTAGGTATATCTAGTCTCAACATCATCAGGGTGTTATTCCACCCAGTAGGTATATCTAGTCTCACATCATCAGGGTGTTATTCATCAGGGTGTTATTCCACCCAGTAGGTATATCTAGTCTCACATCATCAGGGTGTTATTCAGGGTGTTATTCCACCCAGTAGGTATATCTAGTCTCAACATCATCAGGGTGTTATTCCACCCAGTAGGTATATCTAGTCTCATCTGTCACCATTCAGTAGGTATATCTAGTCTCAGCATCATCAGGGTGTTATTCCACCCAGTAGGTATATCTAGTCTCAACACCATCAGGGTGTTATTCCACCCAGTAGGTATATCTAGTCTCAACACCATCAGGGTATGTTAGTCTCAACATCATCTGGGTGTTATTCCCCAGTAGGTATATCTAGTCTCAACATCATCAGGGTGTTATATCAGTAGGTATATCTAGTCTCAACATCATCAGGGTGTTATTCCACCCAGTAGGTATATCTAGTCTCAACATCATCAGGTATATCTAGTCTCAACATCATCAGGGTGTTATTCCACCCAGTAGGTATATCTAGTCTCAGCATCATCAGGGTGTTATTCCACCCAGTAGGTATATCTAGTCTCACATCATCATCAGGGTGTTATTCCACCCAGTAGGTATATCTAGTCTCAACATCATCAGGGTGTTATTCCACCCAGTAGGTATATCTAGTCTCAACATCATCAGGGTGTTATTCCACCCAGTAGGTATGTCTAGTCTCAACATCATCAGGGTGTTATTCCATCCAGTAGGTATGTCTAGTCTCAACATCATCAGGGTGTTATTCCAGGGTGTTATTCCACCCAGAGGTATAACATCAGTCTCATCAGGGTGTTATTCCACCCAGTAGGTATATCTAGTCATCAGGGTGTTATTCAACATCATCAGGGTGTTATTCCACCCAGTAGGTATATCTAGTCTCAACATCATCAGGGTGTTATTCCACCCAGTAGGTATATCTAGTCTCAACATCATTCAGTAGGTGTTATCTCCACCCAGTAGGTATATCTAGTCTCAACATCATCAGGGTGTTATTCCACCCAGTAGGTATATCTAGTCTCAACATCATCAGGGTGTTATTCCACCCAGTAGGTATATCTAGTCTCAACACCATCAGGGTGTTATTCCACCCAGTAGGTATATCTAGTCTCAACATCATCAGGGTGTTATTCCACCCAGTAGGTATATCTAGTCTCAACATCATCAGGGTGTTATTCCACCCAGTAGGTATATCTAGTCTCAACATCATCAGGGTGTTATTCCACCCAGTAGGTATATCTAGTCTCAACATCATCAGGGTGTTATTCCACCCAGTAGATATATCTAGTCTCACATCATCAGGGTGTTATTCCACCCAGTAGGTATATCTAGCTCAACAGTCTCCATCAGGGTGTTATTCCACCCAGTAGGTATATCTAGTCTCAACACCATCAGGGTGTTATTCCACCCAGTAGGTATATCTAGTCTCAACACCATCAGGGTGTTATTCCACCCAGTAGGTATATCTAGTCTCAACATCATCAGGGTGTTATTCCACCCAGTAGGTATATCTAGTCTCAACACCATCAGGGTGTTATTCCACCCAGTAGGTATATCTAGTCTCAACATCATCAGGGTGTTATTCCACCCTGTTATTCCACCCAGTAGGTATATCTAGTCCCCCCCCCCCCCCCCCACTGCTCCTCTGCCTTTCCCCCATTACACCGTGTTTCAACATTAGGATTGAGAGGGCATTGCATGGCAGAGTGTAATATCTCCTGGGTTTGCTTCATAAAGCCTTAATGGTCTTGATAGACATCATTCATTACTTGACCATCACACTAGATGATTGATTCAAACTCTGACTGAGGGGGGGGGGGGCTGCGTGGCAGAGACTTTAACAAGGTCCCGTGTTTCTGGAATTAGAATGGTACTAAATGAAAGCGTGATTAAAGTCAGTCATTAGTCAGCTTGGCCTGACACCTCGCCATGCAGAGACACGTCCTGGGAGACGGACAGAGACGTTGATGCTCCAGGACTCTCCGTTGCTCAGGTGGAGATTAAACACTTTAATGATGAAGCCATTTGCTTAATGTTTTTCTACATAAATCTGTTTTTCCAAACCCATGTCGGCAGTCAGACATCTGGCTAATTAACTGCCTGTGTTTGGACGCTCTTGTGAGGTTTATTTTTTTCCCTGGCTGGATGCCTGCTTGTTGCCTGGTTGGATGCCTGCTTGTTGCCTGGCTGGATGCCTGCTTGTTGCCTGGTTGGATGCCTGCTTGTTGCCTGGTTGGATGCCTGCTTGTTGCCTGGCTGGATGCCTGCTTGTTGCCTGGCTGGATGCCTGCTTGTTGCCTGGTTGGATGCCTGCTTGTTGCCTGGTTGGATGCATGTCTGACTGTTTGCTTGTTGCCTGGCTGGATGCCTGCTTGTTGCCTGGTTGGATGCATGTCTGACTGTTTGCTTGTTGCCTGGCTGGATGCCTGCTTGTTGCCTGGTTGGATGCATGTCTGACTGTTTGCTTGTTGCCTGGCTGGATGCCTGCTTGTTGCCTGGTTGGATGCATGTCTGACTGTTTGCTTGTTGCCTGGCTGACTGTCTGCTTGTTGCCTGGTTGGATGCATGTCTGACTGTTTGCTTGTTGCCTGGCTGGATGCCTGCTTGTTGCCTGGCTGGATGCCTGCTTGTTGCCTGGTTGGATGCATGTCTGACTGTCTGCTTGTTGCCTGGCTGGATGCCTGGTTGCATGCATGTCTGACTGTCTGCTTGTTGCCTGGCTGGATGCCTGCTTGTTGCCTGGTTGGATGCATGTCTGACTGTTTGCTTGTTGCCTGGCTGACTGTCTGCTTGTTGCCTGGTTGGATGCATGTCTGACTGTTTGCTTGTTGCCTGGCTGGATGCCTGCTTGTTGCCTGGCTGGATGCCTGCTTGTTGCCTGGTTGGATGCATGTCTGACTGTTTGCTTGTTGCCTGGCTGGATGTCTGCTTGTTGCCTGGCTGGATGCCTGCTTGTTGCCTGGTTGGATGCATGTCTGACTGTTTGCTTGTTGCCTGGCTGGATGCCTGCTTGTTGCCTGGCTGGATGCATGTCTGACTGTTTGCTTGTTGCCTGGCTGGATGCCTGCTTGTTGCCTGGCTGGATGCATGTCTGACTGTCTACTTGTTGCCTGGCTGGATGCCTGCTTGTTGCCTGGCTGTATGCATGTCTGACTGTCTGCTTGTTGCCTGCTTGTTGCCTGGCTGGATGCATGTCTGACTGTCTGCTTGTTGCCTGGCTGGATGCCTGCTTGTTGCCTGCCTGGATGCATGTCTGACTGTCTGCTTGTTGCCTGGCTGGATGCATGTCTGACTGTCTGCTTGTTGCCTGGCTGGATGCCTGTTTGTTGCCTAGCTGGATGCATGTCTGACTGTTTGCTTGTTGCCTGGCTGGATGCATGCATGTCTGACTGTCTGCTTGTTGCCTGGCTGGATGCCTGCTTGTTGCCTGGCTGGATGCATGTCTGACTGTCTGCTTGTTGCCTAGCTGAATGCATGTCTGACTGTCTGCTTGTTGCCTAGCTGGATGCATGTCTGACTGTCTGCTTGTTGCCTAGCTGGATGCCTGCTTGTTGCCTGGCTGGATACATGTCTGACTGTCTGCTTGTTGCCTAGCTGGATGCATGTCTGACTGTCTGCTTGTTGCCTAGCTGGATGCCTGCTTGTTGCCTGGCTGGATGTCTACTTGTTGCCTGGTTGGATGCATGTCTGACTGTCTGCTTGTTGCCTGGCTGGATGCCTGCTTGTTGCCTGGCTGGATGCATGTCTAACTGACTGCTTGTTGCCTGGTTGGATGCTTGCTTGTTGCCTGGCTGGATGCATGTCTGACTGTCTGCTTGTTGCCTGGCTGGATGCATGTCTGACTGTCTGCTTGTTGCCTGGCTGGATGCCTGCTTGTTGCCTGGCTGGATGCATGTCTGACTGTCTGCTTGTTGCCTGGCATTAGATAACCGATCATCACCTCTCTGTAATCATCTACCTCAGCAGCATCCACTAACGCTAACAGTACACTACCCAGGAACCCTAGTTAAACACAACAGTCTTTAGATAACCGATCGTCACCTCTCTGTCATCATCTACCTCAGCAGCATCCACTAACGCTAACAGTACACTACCCAGGAACCCTAGTTAAACACAACAGTCTTTAGATAACCGATCGTCACCTCTCTGTCATCATCTACCTCAGCAGCATCCACTAACGCTAACAGTACACTACCCAGGAACCCTAGTTAAACACAACAGTCTTTAGATAACCGATCGTCACCTCTCTGTCATCATCTACCTCAGCAACATCCACTAACGCTAACAGTACACTACCCAGGAACCCTAGTTAAACACAACAGTCATTTGAAGACCGAGAGGTGCCCTACAGAGACAGGTTTTCCTCTACACATACCCATCCCAGCTCAGCTCACATCAAATCCAACCACCTTAGTTTAAATGGTTATTAACGAGCCCTTAATAATTACACAGATGTACAGGAGAGGGGGGTCTTCGACAGCCATTACTACTAATGTCCTGTAAAGCCATGATGATGCTAGAGGGGTCAAATGTCAACGACGGAGCTGGTTGGCTCTAATGAGTGAAGAGCTATCATATCTGCCCTGTCGCTCCGCTGCGGACTGAGGCTGGGCCCCACCTATCACGCTGCTAAGGGGCCCTGACAGTGGGAGTGGGCCCCCACCTGCTGCTAAGGTGCCCTGACAGTGGGAGTGGGCCCCCACCTGCTGCTAAGGGGCCCTGACAGTGGGAGTGGGCCCCCACCTATCACGCTGCTAAGGGGCCCTGACAGAGAGAGTGGGAGTGGGGCCCCACCTATCACGCTGCTAAGGGGCCCTGACAGAGGGAGTGGGGCCCTGACAGAGGGAGGGAGTGGGCCCCCACCTATCACGCTGCTAAGGGGCCCTGACAGTGGGAGTGGGGCCCCACCTATCACGCTGCTAAGGGGCCCTGACAGAGGGAGTGGGAGTGGGGCCCCCACCTATCACGCTGCTAAGGGGCCATGACAGAGGGAGTGGGGCCCCACCTATCACGCTGCTAAGGGGCCCTGACAGAGGGAGTGGGAGTGGGGCCCCACCTATCACGCTGCTAAGGGGCCCTGACAGAGGGAGTGGGGCCCCACCTATCACGCTGCTAAGGGGCCCTGACAGAGGGAGTGGGGCCCTGACAGTGGGAGTGGGAGTGGGGCCCTGACAGTGGGAGTGGGAGTGGGGCCCCACCTATCACGCTGCTAAGGGGCCCTGACAGAGGGAGTGGGGCCCCACCTATCACGCTGCTAAGGGGCCCTGACAGAGGGAGTGGGGCCGATGACAGGGCTGTCAATCATTCAGGTGGCATTATAGGGTCATTCCGTTTCATTTCAATCTCTTTTTGGGCTGCACCTCCCCATGTGATTTGAATGAAACTCTCTGTACATGTTAGTCCGTAGTAGAAGTGATCAGAAAGGGACCTTTTGGACCTGAAGGACTCAACATTTAGGAGATATAGATGCTCAAAGTAAAAGGTGTGGCAGCTAGATTGCGCGGGTCTAAAGGGGATAGTGTCTGTTCTATGTGTTATATATCTATGGTTGAAATGACAGCCACCACGCTGTGTCTCAACCCCAACACAAACACCTCAGACTATCTACGGGTTTTAGCTTGAGAAATGTTTTTTTTTGTTTGTTGCTAAAACGCTATTTTTCCCCATTTTTGAATGTAAATCTATTACAGTAAGGTACAATATGAACAGCTTTTTATAACAACTTAAAGAGGAAGAGCAAAACAGCCTCTATCAAACACAAGGTGTGGTATCATTAGTGGTATAAAACACAGCCCAGTGACTCTGTACCAAGGTGTGGTATCATTAGTGGTATAAAACACAGCCCAGTGACTCTGTACCAAGGTGTGGTATCATTAGTGGTATAAAACACAGCCCAGTGACTCTGTATTAGACACAAGGTGTGGTATCATTAGTGGTATAAAACACAGCCCAGTGACTCTGTATTAGACACAAGGTGTGGTATCATTAGTGGTATAAAACACAGCCCAGTGACTCTGTACCAAGGTGTGGTATCATTAGTGGTATAAAACACAGCCCAGTGACTCTGTATTAGACACAAGGTGTGGTATCATTAGTGGTATAAAACACAGCCCAGTGACTCTGTATTAGACACAAGGTGTGGTATCATTAGTGGTATAAAACACAGCCCAGTGACTCTGTATTAGACACAAGGTGTGGTATCATTAGTGGTATAAAACACAGCCCAGTGACTCTGTATTAGACACAAGGTGTGGTATCATTAGTGGTATAAAACACAGCCCAGTGACTCTGTATTAGACACAAGGTGTGGTATCATTAGTGGTATAAAACACAGCCCAGTGACTCTGTACCAAGGTGTGGTATCATTAGTGGTATAAAACACAGCCCAGTGACTCTGTACCAAGGTGTGGTATCATTAGTGGTATAAAACACAGCCCAGTGACTCTGTATTAGACACAAGGTGTGGTATCATTAGTGGTATAAAACACAGCCCAGTGACTCTGTACCAAGGTGTGGTATCATTAGTGGTATAAAACACAGCCCAGTGACTCTGTATTAGACACAAGGTGTGGTATCATTAGTGGTATAAAACACAGCCCAGTGACTCTGTATTAGACACAAGGTGTGGTATCATTAGTGGTATAAAACACAGCCCAGTGACTCTGTATTAGACACAAGGTGTGGTATCATTAGTGGTATAAAACACAGCCCAGTGACTCTGTACCAAGGTGTGGTATCATTAGTGGTATAAAACACAGCCCAGTGACTCTGTAGACACAAGGTGTGGTATCATTAGTGGTATAAAACACAGCCCAGTGACTCTGTATTAGACACAAGGTGTGGTATCATTAGTGGTATAAAACACAGCCCAGTGACTCTGTATTAGACACAAGGTGTGGTATCATTAGTGGTATAAAACACAGCCCAGTGACTCTGTATTAGACACAAGGTGTGGTATCATTAGTGGTATAAAACACAGCCCAGTGACTCTGTATTAGACACAAGGTGTGGTATCATTAGTGGTATAAAACACAGCCCAGTGACTCTGTATTAGACACAAGGTGTGGTATCATTAGTGGTATAAAACACAGCCCAGTGACTCTGTACACAAGGTGTGGTATCATTAGTGGTATAAAACACAGCCCAGTGACTCTGTATTAGTGACTCTGTATTAGACACAAGGTGTGGTATCATTAGTGGTATAAAACACAGCCCAGTGACTCTGTACCAAGGTGTGGTATCATTAGTGGTATAAAACACAGCCCAGTGACTCTGTATTAGACACAAGGTGTGGTATCATTAGTGGTATAAAACACAGCCCAGTGACTCTGTATTAGACACAAGGTGTGGTATCATTAGTGGTATAAAACACAGCCCAGTGACTCTGTATTAGACACAAGGTGTGGTATCATTAGTGGTATAAAACACAGCCCAGTGACTCTGTACCAAGGTGTGGTATCATTAGTGGTATAAAACACAGCCCAGTGACTCTGTACCAAGGTGTGGTATCATTAGTGGTATAAAACACAGCCCAGTGACTCTGTATTAGACACAAGGTGTGGTATCATTAGTGGTATAAAACACAGCCCAGTGACTCTGTACCAAGGTGTGGTATCATTAGTGGTATAAAACACAGCCCAGTGACTCTGTATTAGACACAAGGTGTGGTATCATTAGTGGTATAAAACACAGCCCAGTGACTCTGTACCAAGGTGTGGTATCATTAGTGGTATAAAACACAGCCCAGTGACTCTGTATTAGACACAAGGTGTGGTATCATTAGTGGTATAAAACACAGCCCAGTGACTCTGTATTAGACACAAGGTGTGGTATCATTAGTGGTATAAAACACAGCCCAGTGACTCTGTATTAGACACAAGGTGTGGTATCATTAGTGGTATAAAACACAGCCCAGTGACTCTGTATTAGACACAAGGTGTGGTATCATTAGTGGTATAAAACACAGCCCAGTGACTCTGTATTAGACACAAGGTGTGGTATCATTAGTGGTATAAAACACAGCCCAGTGACTCTGTATTAGACACAAGGTGTGGTATCATTAGTGGTATAAAACACAGCCCAGTGACTCTGTATTAGACACAAGGTGTGGTATCATTAGTGGTATAAAACACAGCCCAGTGACTCTGTATTAGACACAAGGTGTGGTATCATTAGTGGTATAAAACACAGCCCAGTGACTCTGTACCAAGGTGTGGTATCATTAGTGGTATAAAACACAGCCCAGTGACTCTGTATTAGACACAAGGTGTGGTATCATTAGTGGTATAAAACACAGCCCAGTGACTCTGTATTAGACACAAGGTGTGGTATCATTAGTGGTATAAAACACAGCCCAGTGACTCTGTATTAGACACAAGGTGTGGTATCATTAGTGGTATAAAACACAGCCCAGTGACTCTGTATTAGACACAAGGTGTGGTATCATTAGTGGTATAAAACACAGCCCAGTGACTCTGTACCAAGGTGTGGTATCATTAGTGGTATAAAACACAGCCCAGTGACTCTGTATTAGACACAAGGTGTGGTATCATTAGTGGTATAAAACACAGCCCAGTGACTCTGTACCAAGGTGTGGTATCATTAGTGGTATAAAACACAGCCCAGTGACTCTGTATTAGACACAAGGTGTGGTATCATTAGTGGTATAAAACACAGCCCAGTGACTCTGTATTAGACACAAGGTGTGGTATCATTAGTGGTATAAAACACAGCCCAGTGACTCTGTATTAGACACAAGGTGTGGTATCATTAGTGGTATAAAACACAGCCCAGTGACTCTGTACCAAGGTGTGGTATCATTAGTGGTATAAAACACAGCCCAGTGACTCTGTACCAAGGTGTGGTATCATTAGTGGTATAAAACACAGCCCAGTGACTCTGTATTAGACACAAGGTGTGGTATCATTAGTGGTATAAAACACAGCCCAGTGACTCTGTATTAGACACAAGGTGTGGTATCATTAGTGGTATAAAACACAGCCCAGTGACTCTGTACCAAGGTGTGGTATCATTAGTGGTATAAAACACAGCCCAGTGACTCTGTATTAGACACAAGGTGTGGTATCATTAGTGGTATAAAACACAGCCCAGTGACTCTGTATTAGACACAAGGTGTGGTATCATTAGTGGTATAAAACACAGCCCAGTGACTCTGTATTACACAAGGTGTGGTATCATTAGTGGTATAAAACACAGCCCAGTGACTCTGTATTAGACACAAGGTGTGGTATCATTAGTGGTATAAAACACAGCCCAGTGACTCTGTACCAAGGTGTGGTATCATTAGTGGTATAAAACACAGCCCAGTGACTCTGTATTAGACACAAGGTGTGGTATCTGGTATAAACACAGCCCAGTGATTATATAAAACACAGCCCAGTGACTCTGTATTAGACACAAGGTGTGGTATCATTAGTGGTATAAAACACAGCCCAGTGACTCTGTATTAGACACAAGGTGTGGTATCATTAGTGGTATAAAACACAGCCCAGTGACTCTGTATTAGACACAAGGTGTGGTATCATTAGTGGTATAAAACACAGCCCAGTGACTCTGTACCAAGGTGTGGTATCATTAGTGGTATAAAACACAGCCCAGTGACTCTGTATTAGACACAAGGTGTGGTATCATTAGTGGTATAAAACACAGCCCAGTGACTCTGTATTAGACACAAGGTGTGGTATCATTAGTGGTATAAAACACAGCCCAGTGACTCTGTACCAAGGTGTGGTATCATTAGTGGTATAAAACACAGCCCAGTGACTCTGTATTAGACACAAGGTGTGGTATCATTAGTGGTATAAAACACAGCCCAGTGACTCTGTACCAAGGTGTGGTATCATTAGTGGTATAAAACACAGCCCAGTGACTCTGTATTAGACACAAGGTGTGGTATCATTAGTGGTATAAAACACAGCCCAGTGACTCTGTATTAGACACAAGGTGTGGTATCATTAGTGGTATAAAACACAGCCCAGTGACTCTGTATTAGACACAAGGTGTGGTATCATTAGTGGTATAAAACACAGCCCAGTGACTCTGTACCAAGGTGTGGTATCATTAGTGGTATAAAACACAGCCCAGTGACTCTGTATTAGACACAAGGTGTGGTATCATTAGTGGTATAAAACACAGCCCAGTGACTCTGTATTAGACACAAGGTGTGGTATCATTAGTGGTATAAAACACAGCCCAGTGACTCTGTATTAGACAAGGTGTGGTATCATTAGTGGTATAAAACACAGCCCAGTGACTCTGTATTAGACACAAGGTGTGGTATCATTAGTGGTATAAAACACAGCCCAGTGACTCTGTATTAGACACAAGGTGTGGTATCATTAGTGGTATAAAACACAGCCCAGTGACTCTGTATTAGACACAAGGTGTGGTATCATTAGTGGTATAAAACACAGCCCAGTGACTCTGTATTAGACACAAGGTGTGGTATCATTAGTGGTATAAAACACAGCCCAGTGACTCTGTATTACACAAGGTGTGGTATCATTAGTGGTATAAAACACAGCCCAGTGACTCTGTATTAGACACAAGGTGTGGTATCATTAGTGGTATAAAACACAGCCCAGTGACTCTGTAGACACAAGGTGTGGTATCATTAGTGGTATAAAACACAGCCCAGTGACTCTGTACCAAGGTGTGGTATCATTAGTGGTATAAAACACAGCCCAGTGACTCTGTATTAGACACAAGGTGTGGTATCATTAGTGGTATAAAACACAGCCCAGTGACTCTGTACCAAGGTGTGGTATCATTAGTGGTATAAAACACAGCCCAGTGACTCTGTATTAGACACAAGGTGTGGTATCATTAGTGGTATAAAACACAGCCCAGTGACTCTGTATTAGACACAAGGTGTGGTATCATTAGTGGTATAAAACACAGCCCAGTGACTCTGTATTAGACACAAGGTGTGGTATCATTAGTGGTATAAAACACAGCCCAGTGACTCTGTATTAGACACAAGGTGTGGTATCATTAGTGGTATAAAACACAGCCCAGTGACTCTGTATTAGACACAAGGTGTGGTATCATTAGTGGTATAAAACACAGCCCAGTGACTCTGTATTAGACACAAGGTGTGGTATCATTAGTGGTATAAAACACAGCCCAGTGACTCTGTATTAGACACAAGGTGTGGTATCATTAGTGGTATAAAACACAGCCCAGTGACTCTGTATTAGACACAAGGTGTGGTATCATTAGTGGTATAAAACACAGCCCAGTGACTCTGTATTAGACACAAGGTGTGGTATCATTAGTGGTATAAAACACAGCCCAGTGACTCTGTACCAAGGTGTGGTATCATTAGTGGTATAAAACACAGCCCAGTGACTCTGTATTAGACACAAGGTGTGGTATCATTAGTGGTATAAAACACAGCCCAGTGACTCTGTATCATTAGTGGTATAAAACACAGCCCAGTGACATTAGACACAAGGTGTGGTATCATTAGTGGTATAAAACACAGCCCAGTGACTCTGTACCAAGGTGTGGTATCATTAGTGGTATAAAACACAGCCCAGTGACTCTGTATTAGACACAAGGTGTGGTATCATTAGTGGTATAAAACACAGCCCAGTGACTCTGTATTAGACACAAGGTGTGGTATCATTAGTGGTATAAAACACAGCCCAGTGACTCTGTATTAGACACAAGGTGTGGTATCATTAGTGGTATAAAACACAGCCCAGTGACTCTGTATTAGACACAAGGTGTGGTATCATTAGTGGTATAAAACACAGCCCAGTGACTCTGTAGGTTAGTATCATTAGTGGTACAAGTGGTGTGGTATCATTAGTGGTATAAAACACAGCCCAGTGACTCTGTATTAGACACAAGGTGTGGTATCATTAGTGGTATAAAACACAGCCCAGTGACTCTGTATTAGACACAAGGTGTGGTATCATTAGTGGTATAAAACACAGCCCAGTGACTCTGTACACAAGGTGTGGTATCATTAGTGGTATAAAACACAGCCCAGTGACTCTGTATTAGACACAAGGTGTGGTATCATTAGTGGTATAAAATCACAGCCCAGTGACTCTGTACCAAGGTGTGGTATCATTAGTGGTATAAAACACAGCCCAGTGACTCTGTATTAGACACAAGGTGTGGTATCATTAGTGGTATAAAACACAGCCCAGTGACTCTGTATTAGACACAAGGTGTGGTATCATTAGTGGTATAAAACACAGCCCAGTGACTCTGTATTAGACACAAGGTGTGGTATCATTAGTGGTATAAAACACAGCCCAGTGACTCTGTATTAGACACAAGGTGTGGTATCATTAGTGGTATAAAACACAGCCCAGTGACTCTGTATTAGACACAAGGTGTGGTATCATTAGTGGTATAAAACACAGCCCAGTGACTCTGTACCAAGGTGTGGTATCATTAGTGGTATAAAACACAGCCCAGTGACTCTGTATTAGACACAAGGTGTGGTATCATTAGTGGTATAAAACACAGCCCAGTGACTCTGTACCACAGGTGTGGTATCATTAGTGGTATAAAACACAGCCCAGTGACTCTGTATTAGACACAAGGTGTGGTATCATTAGTGGTATAAAACACAGCCCAGTGACTCTGTACCAAGGTGTGGTATCATTAGTGGTATAAAACACAGCCCAGTGACTCTGTATTAGACACAAGGTGTGGTATCATTAGTGGTATAAAACACAGCCCAGTGACTCTGTATTAGACACAAGGTGTGGTATCATTAGTGGTATAAAACACAGCCCAGTGACTCTGTATTAGACACAAGGTGTGGTATCATTAGTGGTATAAAACACAGCCCAGTGACTCTGTATTAGACACAAGGTGTGGTATCATTAGTGGTATAAAACACAGCCCAGTGACTCTGTATTAGACACAAGGTGTGGTATCATTAGTGGTATAAAACACAGCCCAGTGACTCTGTATTAGACACAAGGTGTGGTATCATTAGTGGTATAAAACACAGCCCAGTGACTCTGTATTAGACACAAGGTGTGGTATCATTAGTATAAAACACAGCCCAGTGACTCTGTAAACACACAGCCCAGTGACTCTGTATTAGACACAAGGTGTGGTATCATTAGTGGTATAAAACACAGCCCAGTGACTCTGTATTAGACACAAGGTGTGGTATCATTAGTGTATAAAACACAGCCCAGTGACTCATTACACAAGGTGTGGTATCATTAGTGTATAAAACACAGCCCAGTGACTCTGTATTAGACACAAGGTGTGGTATCATTAGTGGTATAAAACACAGCCCAGTGACTCTGTACACAAGGTGTGGTATCATTAGTGGTATAAAACACAGCCCAGTGACTCTGTATTAGACACAAGGTGTGGTATCATTAGTGGTATAAAACACAGCCCAGTGACTCTGTACCAAGGTGTGGTATCATTAGTGGTATAAAACACAGCCCAGTGACTCTGTACCAAGGTGTGGTATCATTAGTGGTATAAAACACAGCCCAGTGACTCTGTATTAGACACAAGGTGTGGTATCATTAGTGGTATAAAACACAGCCCAGTGACTCTGTACACAAGGTGTGGTATCATTAGTGGTATAAAACACAGCCCAGTGACTCTGTATTAGACACAAGGTGTGGTATCATTAGTGGTATAAAACACAGCCCAGTGACTCTGTACCAAGGTGTGGTATCATTAGTGGTATAAAACACAGCCCAGTGACTCTGTATTAGACACAAGGTGTGGTATCATTAGTGGTATAAAACACAGCCCAGTGACTCTGTATTAGACACAAGGTGTGGTATCATTAGTGGTATAAAACACAGCCCAGTGACTCTGTATTAGACACAAGGTGTGGTATCATTAGTGGTATAAAACACAGCCCAGTGACTCTGTATTAGACACAAGGTGTGGTATCATTAGTGGTATAAAACACAGCCCAGTGACTCTGTATTAGACACAAGGTGTGGTATCATTAGTGGTATAAAACACAGCCCAGTGACTCTGTACCAAGGTGTGGTATCATTAGTGGTATAAAACACAGCCCAGTGACTCTGTATTAGACACAAGGTGTGGTATCATTAGTGGTATAAAACACAGCCCAGTGACTCTGTATTAGACACAAGGTGTGGTATCATTAGTGGTATAAAACACAGCCCAGTGACTCTGTATTAGACACAAGGTGTGGTATCATTAGTGGTATAAAACACAGCCCAGTGACTCTGTATTAGACACAAGGTGTGGTATCATTAGTGGTATAAAACACAGCCCAGTGACTCTGTACACAAGGTGTGGTATCATTAGTGGTATAAAACACAGCCCAGTGACTCTGTACCAAGGTACTGGTATCAAGGTGTGGTATCATTAGTGGTATAAAACACAGCCCAGTGACTCTGTACCAAGGTGTGGTATCATTAGTGGTATAAAACACAGCCCAGTGACTCTGTACCAAGGTGTGGTATCATTAGTGGTATAAAACACAGCCCAGTGACTCTGTATTAGACACAAGGTGTGGTATCATTAGTGGTATAAAACACAGCCCAGTGACTCTGTACCAAGGTGTGGTATCATTAGTGGTATAAAACACAGCCCAGTGACTCTGTAACAAGGTGTGGTATCATTAGTGGTATAAACACAGCCCAGTGACTCTGTATTAGACACAAGGTGTGGTATCATTAGTGGTATAAAACACAGCCAGTGACTCTGTATTAGACACAAGGTGTGGTATCATTAGTGGTATAAAACACAGCCCAGTGACTCTGTATTAGACACAAGGTGTGGTATCATTAGTGGTATAATACACAGCCCAGTGACTCTGTATTAGACACAAGGTGTGGTATCATTAGTGGTATAAAACACAGCCCAGTGACTCTGTACACAAGGTGTGGTATCATTAGTGGTATAAAACACAGCCCAGTGACTCTGTATTAGACACAAGGTGTGGTATCATTAGTGGTATAAAACACAGCCCAGTGACTCTGTATTAGACACAAGGTGTGGTATCATTAGTGGTATAAAACACAGCCCAGTGACTCTGTACCAAGGTGTGGTATCATTAGTGGTATAAAACACAGCCCAGTGACTCTGTATTAGACACAAGGTGTGGTATCATTAGTGGTATAAACACAGCCCAGTGACTCTGTACCAAGGTGGTATCATTAGTGATATAAAACACAGCCCAGTGACTCTGTACAAGGTGTGGTATCATTAGTGGTATAAACACAGCCCAGTGACTCTGTATTA